>NW_011948412.1:18669737-18721274 GCF_000503995.2 Ceratosolen solmsi marchali | reverse complement strand
ATTCGCATCGATCTCTCTCGTTCGCTCGAGCGCGTGTTACTATGCTACGGTGGCGGCGCAACGCGGCTTACCGGCGAATCTCATAGCTGTTCAATCATGCCGGTGCGTACTCCCTCTCATTCCCTTAGACTGCACTACTTACCAATCTCTCTAACTACTACACTTCCCCGCCTGACCCGATGTTCTGCGGTCGCCCTTCTCCTGCCTTCGCGTCGTTACCCGGTTTTTCTCATGCAAACTTAACCCCACTAACGTGTGCGCGCGCACACCCATATGTGAAGAGCGCACGACAGAGAAAGGTATAACATGCCGGCTGAGCTGCTTCCTCTCTCTCTCTCTCTCTCTCTCTCTCTTTCTCATCTCTGTACTCGACGAAGGAATTGGTGAATTTTATTTGCTGCATGCTGAGTGGTCCAAAGATCAAGTTAGGTCGGCATTTTTCGACATTTTTTTTTATTTGGCCTTGTTTAGCCATTGTAACGATAATCACCCCTGGGTTAAAACACAAATTTATTTATCTATATTGACCGAAGGGAAGTGTAAGGATGGGCAAGCTTGATTCTCATCCCGAACGAAAAACATTAAATTATAATTAGCTAAGTTTTTTAGGAAGCGCTTGCTATAAAATACGAGAGTGTCCATTATAAATGAATTAGAAAAGTACTTGGTAGTAATCAGATTTTTAATATAATGTTCCATAATTAACAATATTCCATGGTTATTAAAATAATGGCAAAATATGAAAATAAACTTCTCACGCGAATCTAATATTTTTTACATTATTTCCAAAATTTTGTGACAAATAATTTTTATCGTTGTAATCACGAAATGCATAAAATGATAAATATTTATAAAAAAAAAAATAATAAGAAAAGCAATTAATTTATAAAGTATTAAATACTTAATGAAATTTTCTGCAATTATTGTAGTATATTATTACAATATGATTTAAGTTCACTCATTTATTAAACTGAAATTTACTTTTATGTTATAATAATTATTCAGATATAAAATAATACAAGAAATAAAAATATGTATTAAGAATAATTCTCTTAAAATCTTTTTTATGTCAACTGTATCTTTTATCATAGTCATTCATTAAAATAACCTATTTCCCTTAACTTGCAATTTTTAATAAATTTTTTAATAACTGTTTTATATTATGCATTTCATATTTCATTTTAAAGTTTTCTGATGGGAAGTATCAAATGTAATTTTCCTAAACAGATAGTTATTAGGCCTTTTAACACGAACAAAAGTTAATAATAATAAAAAAATACAGTTTATAATTTTTTCATAATTTTAAAAAAATAATAAAAAATACTTTAAAATTTTTAATTAAAAATTTTAATACCTTAAAAGGCAATATTATTATTTTTTTAAATTGTATTTTAAATTATTGTTTATATTATGTTTTGTTCTTGAATTCGATTCAGTATTTTTCTTGCGAATGTTACTAAAAATATATATATAAAAATCTTTCAATACATAAATAATAAATACAATTTAAATACTTGTATCAATAAAAATAAATGTTTAATATTATTGAATAATACTTTATAATTTCTTAATTGAAAAATGAAAACTGGTAATTATAATATGCATTTGACGTAGGAAGAAAAGCAAATCATAATACCTTGAAATATAGATAAATCAATGAATTAAAAAATTATTTTTATATTCAGCGTTCAAAAAGTTCAGTTTCAAATGTCAATTTCCATTTAAAAGAATCGATCTTTTTTCTCGTTCTGTATGAATAGTAGCGTGAAGATTTATATATTTGAACAGTAACAGATCTCAGTGTATTAGAATTTACAGCTTCATTAATATTTGCTATATAAAGATTTATTAATTTTTTTTTAATTATTTAAATTTTTAATTGAAATTCCCTAAATTTATTTGAAATATTTCAATGGACCTCTGGACAGTCTTTTCAAACTCTGTATAAAGAGAACTAATTTATACTGCTTTCTCGTGCGCCGCAATATTTAATATTTATATTCCTTAATAAGCATTGCCAGTCTTATATAAATGATTAAAAACATAAAAAAAATAGAAAAATATAACGATCAATAGTCCTAAAAAGATAATTAATTATTTTTAACTGTTTATAAATTGTGAGTATCAATAAATGAATAAATTAAATGGATATTCGATGAAGCTGTTTAATATAAATACACAGTTACTAATAATAAGAAAAAACTGTTTAATTTCAGTTTTATTATTTATATACGATTTTAAATGTATATATTTCAGCCAACAAAAAAGTCCTTTTTTTTAAAACAATTATTAGAAATTTTCATTAATTAACAATCAATCTATGAAATTCTGTCTGCATGACTTTTAATAGAGCATTCTAAAAATAACGTACCAACTAGTTTGTACTTTTATAACTATAATCTATGAGCATTAATATTGGGTAACTAGTTCTATTATTGGATAGCAGCATACTATCATAATTTTATCAAAATCCGAGAGCCGAAAGAAAGTCACTTTTCATACATAAGTATTATATTACAATATAAATTATAATGATAGGTAAATTTTATTAAATGTATTAATAATTTTATAAATTATTGATCAATATAATACATTAATAATACTACAAATATTCATAAATTATTACAATAAATTATTACTTAATTATTTTGATATAAAATAAATTTAAATTAAACTTAAATAATACTTCGTGATATTCAGAGAATTTTAAATATTTTTATATAATTTTACCTTAATTAAATATAAATATAAATATTTTGTGCTGTATTAGGTTATAATTCCGTTAATATTAATATATATTAAAGCATTTATTGAAAATATTTATTATTTTGATTATTAAAACATCTCAGAAATTATTAGACATAAAATTTGAGCAACATTTATTTCAAATTACTAGATATATATATATATATATATATATTCATACCGATCTTAAAACAAAATTTTTTTAACAAAATCAAATGCTGAAAGTTATGAAAATCAGAAACATTATAACATCTCTTTATAACATCTGTTAATGAATTTTAAGTTGTATGCGAATATATCTATTTCTTTTTAATTTTACATACAGAAAACAATTTAATTTAGAATAAGTAATAAAAAGGAAAACTTATATTGTTATAAATTTCAATTCAATTTGATTTATTTTAAAGTGATATAGATTTATAAAACTTAAATAATATATGAATAATAAACTTTCATTTAATAAAACACGCATATAAAGGTATATCACTAATAAATTTAATAGTATAATATTGCATCTTTTAATAAAATTTTTTGCAATTTTATTTTAAGTACATAACACATTTGAAGATCCAATAATGCGTTACACTTTTCTAACGTCAATCATATTTGTATTTGATAATTATAAAACTTTTGTTTAGTAATAACCATTTGAATTATATCTCTGTTTCTTTCATTAATTTTATAATAAAAAAACTTGTAATTATTAGAGTTTCCAACTTTTATTTTACAATTACATTGCTTATTCTTTCAAAAACAAAATAAAATAAACATTTTTACAAAAACGAAATTGATTGTCAAATCACTATTAATGGCACATAATTATTATAAAAAATTAAGCAAATAATTAAAATTATTTATTATTAAAATTTAAACTGAACTATGATACAATCTAAGAAAATTAATTATTTTTTAATTAATTTAAATATTGATAATATTTTAATAATAGTTTTATAAAATTATAAAATTGTTTAATAAAATTATATAATAAAAATGTTAATAATTATAATAATAATATAACACATTAATATCTAACATCTCAAAATTTATTTTTCATGTACATTATAATTGCTCACAGTTAAACAAACAACCAATGCTATAGAATCTCGCTTGGTGAAATTTAATATTGAAAATATTTTGAACACTCCACGAAATTCGATAAAAGTCGATCAAAACGGCAATTAAATATCATGGATATGTTTCGGTATAACAAAAATTATTTTGTATTATTGAATTATTGAATTGGAGAAAGTGTAAAATATTTGACCGAACTATCAGGTCAATTTTATTAAGCGAATTTAATTAAATTTAAGCTATGTGCAAATTCATTGAAATATTTTCTTTATTTATACTATTCAATTAAATTTTATTCATGCATAACTCAGCTGCTATAATTTCAAAATTCATCGAATATGCTCTAAGCAATATTATTTTACTATGTAAATTTTTTATGTGACTTTTTAAATAACAATTTAAGATGAACAGATTTATTTATAATTTGAATGATTAATATAAAGTAAACTTTTACAGTAACGTAAAATATACATGTGAGAAATTCAAATCCTGAGAAAAGTCAACCATATAATTGATTATTTATCCATGATATACATAAATAAGAACATTAAGTCATGATATATATTCATTGTTCACAAATATTAAGATTTACATATATTTTTATGTATATGTATTTCTATAAATTTTTTTATTGTTACTTTATATATAATAAAAAAATCCACCGATAATTAATACATTTTGACAATTTATTTTGTAACTATAATTAAACAATACTTTAAAACCTATTATATATTGTAGTTAAATAATTTAGAAAATTGCAATCTCTCCAGTAGAAAAATTCTTTTGAATTAATATTAATGAAATTTCAAACGCCCTTTTCGAGAAAAAAACATGCTTTTCTACTTAAACTTACGGCTTTTGAACAGTTTTGACTGGGCTAATTAAAAATTTTATGTAATTTTTTTAGGTAATACTCAAAGTTACATATTTATTTAATTAATGTTACCAATGTATAATCTACGTATTCAAGTTATAACTTCAGGTATTTCTAATATTATTGAACGATATGTTATTCATATTTGGATTATTTGAAAAAAAATGTCAGTAATATTTACAAACATGTGATGAGAATAATAATTGACAATATGTATTCTGATATACATAAGAAACAAATTCAGAATTGATTGATAAATTCTTTATTTGTATAAAAATTAAAAAATTATAAAATAAATAATAAAATAATAATAAAATAAAATAATTTCATTATTTGATCACATCAAAACTGTTAATATTTTGTTTTATAAGAAAATTAAGCCAGTGCAATAATTAATAAAAAAATTAATTTTCCGTTTTTCCTAACATCTTAATAATCTAAAATTTTGTGAATGCTCAATCAGCAATAATACTTTCAATTTAAATTACATTATACTTATATATACATTATAATTATTATATCCTTAAAACAAATTTATTAATTAATATTTACTTTAACGAATACCAATTTATTATAATTGAATGTAATAGAAATAATTAAATGGAATACAATTTAAAATATGTAATTCTTTGTAGTTTTAATCTTTAAAATATGAAATTATATAATTAGTGATACAGAATCTATTACATGTTGAATTATATTTTTCAAGTCATGATGTAAAAATTATACTTTTATATGTAAAAGGTAACATTAATAATAACATTTATTGTTTAACAATGTTAAAGAAGATAAAAAATTAATTTTATTCATATATTTGGATTTTCTACAGAAAAAATTTGTTCTTAATCTTTAAAAACTCCAAAGGGCTTTATGAGCATAAATTATGTCGTTTTATAAATTTTCTAATTGTTATGATTTAAATATATTTTTTTATACAATGCATAAAGTTTTCATTATATCATAAGAATATATTATAGGAATAAAAAACAAATTATTGTCATGTAATGCATATATGCGATATGTTTCTTTATGAATCAATAGATAGATGAGATATTGTTCTTTAAAACTATATCATTTTGAATTCTTCTAATTTAATATTAAAATAAATTAAAATAATTGATTCACTGAACATACTTTTCGTTCTAAGATATGAAAGAAATTTTTGTGGTTCATGAACTTTTTTAAAAAATTAAAAATAAAATTATTACATTACTAACACACTTCTAACCTTGAATTTTGAAATTACTCTATCTTTTCAATTTTATAAGTAGAAACTTCGCAGACGATGATGTCGTTGACGCTATTCGTTAGATAAACGCATACGTATATGTAAACCATCAAAAGATTTGGTTTATGAGAATTTTGTTTAAATGAAACAGACTGGCTTTAGTCATTAACATATAGCTAGAGTTTCAAAAGAAACAAGACATTTATATTTAATATAACATTTAACGTATTTTTTTAACGATGAGTAAACATTTTTTAAATTATAAAATTATTGAATATTATTTTTTTTTTAAAACAAATTTAATTTTTCTTCATTTTCATAAATTCATTACATTTAAAGAATTATTTTACAATTCATAATTGCATTATGTTTACGTTAGAATATTTAACTATGATTTAGTATATTATTATTAATTTTGATTTATTCGTTAATCTAATTTTAGAATAATTTGGCAAATTTCTTATAAGCAATTAATGAATACAATTTAGAAACAAATGTAGATTTTAAATCATTTTTATTTTACAATTACAATTGTATGAAAATTAAGTAAACTATTCTTTGAATTTTATATGACGTTATAATAGAAACAACAGTTATTTAATCATAAAAATGAAAAATTGCTACTCATTTTTTTAATAATATTTCAATTATAAAATAAAATCGTTCTTACCTTTACATTTAACACCCACTTTACCCGTACCCCAGATATAATCTTCACCTACAAAATTAAATTTCATTTTTATAATAGATATTTTTTAATATTATTGCATATTCTTTTTAAAATAACATTTACTCACAATAAGCACACAATACCGGACTAACAAAATATATGTGTTCAAGCACGTGATTCCTAGAAGATTCTTCTGTGTTTGTCTGAACCACATAAGCTGAAATAGAAAATATAAAAGTAAATAAAGAATAATAATTTTTACTTTTCAAGAATAAAAAAATCAATTAATCAATCAAATACGTTAAAACAAATACAACATAAATTTTACTTATGACGGATATATTGCGTATATAATTATTTGAAATATTAAGTTTTCTTACCAAACGGTCCAGTGTTAAGAGTTACATATGACGATTCATCTTCTTTATGAGAGTCACGATACGATAATGGATTTCCTTTCAGCATTAGGAATTCCTCTGATGTACCTCTAGAAAATATAAAATAACTTATTAAAGCTCTTTTTAAAAGAATTTTAAAAAGTATGATTTAAACTTACCAGGTACAAAGATGGCTCTAAATTATCGTTTTTCTTTTTTATCTTCCTTATAATAAAAAAAATTCTAATGAATTAGCGCATTTCTATATAAAAGTGAATTTTTTAAAAATTATTCGATTATTTTTGTATAAAGCATGTTATAGGCCTTTCTATTTTAAAATTACGGTACGCCAATGAATTTTCATTTCTATATCTATACAATCAACTGTTTGGCAAAATTCTGTAAGGATTATACTTTTTAATTTCATTGGATAGCTTAATAATTATCAGCTTGCTTTTATCAATTATATAAATTTATAACACTGTGTATATTCTTGTGTAATCGTGTCAGTTATCGGTAATGCTGAAAATAATCATTTTATTTTAATACAATATTTTGAAGTATTAAACATATTTTATCGAAAGTATATAATATTCAAATAAAAATTTTGATCTTGATAAAATAAAAAAGACAATCTAAGAAAGATAATAAAAAATAATAAAGCTTCTTAAATAACAAATTTGAAAGATTTACTTTATTTTATTAGTAAAAGAAAAATATATTCAATCACAGTCATTCCATCGTGATTACAAAATTAAAAAATAAAATAAAAAAAAATCATTTCTATAACAAATTAAACGTGTTTAAAAAAGTGTTCATATATTTTATATATTCTATCAAACTGATAATATATAAAACACATTATTACCGTACTTTATAAAATTTCATCAAAACCTTAATGATAATAGTTTTTTAATTAACATATATTATAATGTACAATCTACAATTAAATAAATTATTTATCAATAACAAGCTTATATGATGTGGTTACCTACCAAGATTTGTATAGTTTGCCAAAAATTCTGTTACAAAATTATTTATCAATTACGTATCAAATAACTGTTTTGTGGTAAAAAAATTATTAACTTAATTGTAATTAATAATTCCTTTAAAATATTGTATTCCACCATATGTTTGTTACTAACAAAATTATAAATCGAAGTCCATCCATATATTAATCATGATCATCACTTTTTAAATGTTTTCAATGTCTCTTCGATGATCATTTCATCTACTACATTTCTTTTTATTATACTTCATGATAATTAACTCCAATTACAACTGCAATAAAAAATTGTATTTATATCTTTTAACAAAATGGAATAAGTAAAACTAATGAGAAACAAAATGAAACAGGTAATACAGATTTGAAATATGACAATAAATATTTAATTTTATTCTTTTTCAAATTTTGAATGTTATCAAACTAAAGAAAACATTGAACAATAAAAAATTAAAAAGAATTTACATAAAATAATAATGATCATAATTTTTCTTTACAAAGTAGGAAAGAATCCCTTGGAATATTTAGTTTATCCAAATGAAATGTTAGATGAGTTTTAATGTACATACAAAAATAAAGATCGCAAATTTATAAGAAAAAGAATTAGTGAAATAAAGCTTATAAGAGAGCTAACCTCTCATTTTCTTGGATCTTGGATTTTTCATCTTTGCTTTCCGTAATCTTTGGATAAAGAAAAGTTACCATATACTCGTACCTTTCTACCTTAGCGATATGTATATAAAGCGCGTATATACGCGTGTAACATAGGCGCAAAGACGCTTATTATTTTCCTTCCCCAGTCCTCTTTCTCTTCTCCTTCATACGCAAATAATTTTTCACTTTTTGCACGTCGTATATTTGCTCCGCGATCATTCACGGCGCACACGTCGCAATGCTCTTTCCGGAGTAAATGAGAAAAAACGAGAAAAAGCGCACGGTGATACGGACATCGGTTACGGGAAAAAAAACCACTTTACTTGGGCATTACCAATATCAGCACCCTCGCGATGCCACCTAACCGTAGGAAAATGTCACAAATAGTCCTGTGTGCCGGCAACAGTGCTGCAGTGAGTGCAAAGTCGGCCGCCAAAAAGTACAAACCATACAGGAGAAGGGGAGAATCCTGTTGTGCTCGTAACACTTATCTCGGTGCTTTGCCCTTCGCGCACACGCGTATTTTACTTGCTGAAAAGTCGACGTATAGGCGCTCGGGCGATTCATCGACCGAAAATTACATGCCAGTTTACAATCGCAAAATATCCGTGCGTGCATGTATTACTCAAGTGCACAATTTTTTAATATCACTAACCGACGACGACCAATACCTAATGTAGGCTGGCACTTTTCTGTTTATAAGACATGATAAACGCTGCTTTGGATGGGCCTAGAAAAATACTGTGTTAGAAGTAGTAAATTATTCTGCGCATGCGTACTTTGAATTACATTGTATTTTATTTTTATTTACAGTGGTGTACGACAATTTCTGATGCTGATTGGTATATTTTTTATGTATATACATTGCTCTGATGTTTCGCGGCGTTCCATTGCTGTAGTATAATAACGCCACTGATAAATACATTTTAATTGTTAATATTATCTACGAGGATATTATAAAGATTAACGCCCACGCTCTGGAAATAACTGTTATGAGAAAATGAAATTCGCTTCTTTGGAAATAGTAAATAAATTGAAAGAAACCGCATTTGCCGTGTACTTTAACATTTGGTATAACAGTACCATTTTGTAGAACAAATAGTTTGAACAAAACGATGTATTTTTTTACGATTTTCGAATGTATGTAAAATATAAACATACTATGATTAAATATAATATGCGATTAAAACATGAAGTTTTTTTTTTTTTTTTGGCAAATATTTTATATAAACCTGCGTACTATTTAAATATGGTATGCATCATTATAGATTTTTATAAATTGTTTTTCACTTATAATATGTTTAGTCTACATAATGGGAAACAATTTTTAATAGAAAAACATTAAAACTAATTAAAACTATTTGAAAACATTTTTAAATTAACATTATAAGTTCGATGACACATTTCGAAAAAAGTAAAGTTATATTTAAAGAATAGTAATAATTATGATAATTATATTAATAAACAGTATAGTAATTATAATATTATATGCATATAATTGAGTACTAAGTCCTATAGCTAGTAATGAAAACACATTTTTGTATTAAAAATAAATTTATAATGAATTTACTCCAAGAGTTCGTTAATATTTGAATGTTTATCATAATGTAAGATTTGGTAAGCCATCTGAAATATGAATCAATTTTGTATTCAAATGGGATAAAAATTCAAATTATTCAATTTTTTAGAGTTTTTATGAATATACCTATTTTTTCATTTCGCTATATATTGTGTTTTTTACTCCTTCTTTTAAATAACAAATATTGTATCGTAGCTATTCTGTATTTCATCTTTTTGAGTGACTAGTAGTACTCACCTATTTATTAAGCGATAGTGATGAAGTAATGAATTTATGTTGTATCTATTATGACGAATTAATATAAAAACGTATATTAATAATGTATAACGATTCAAAAACTTAAAAATTTACTTTAAACCCGTTGTTTTTTACTTTTTGTCTTACAATTAATTAAATCCGTTTAAACTTCATTCAATCATTAAATTCATTAAATTCATTCGATCGTATTGACTTTTAGGCTGTTTTTTTTTAAATACAACAGTTGATTAACGTATAAAATTCATTTTTACTTATTTCAATTTAATGGTATTAATTAATATTGAATTAATGATGCAAAATTACAGTAACACCTTTAATCTTTTATCGTATGAAGTAGATATGCATAACTATATTCCAAAATTATTAAAATAAATACATAATTATTGGCTTAAATGCATTTAATTCGAACAAATATTTCAAGCAAATATTACTTTAGAATAATTCCGTATTTTAAATTTCCTTACTTTATAATTTATGTTATCAGAAATTTCTCAGGAATTGAAATGTATATTATTCTATACAACCAAAATATTAATATAGAATATATTTATTAATTTGATGTACAAATTTATTTTAATAATTACTATTTTTCATAAATACGTTTTCAATGGATTTTATATTAGAGAAATATTAATTAAACAAACAGTATCCACTAAAAAAATTATAATAATTTTTAATTTTCTTATACGTTTTATGATCAGAATCAAAAAGTTTAAATATTCATACATATTCAAGATTTCAATTCAAGTAATTTAAGTTAGAAGAAACTAAAGTTTTATACACACACTACGTGACGTATAAAATTTAATTTATGGCAAGTTCTTGCAATTTAATATTAAAAAAATAAAAATTCCTTAAAGATATTTCTTTAATAATTATATAACATATAACATATACTATGAATATAATTGTGTATTATTTTAATAATGATAGTTTCTATAATTTATTTCCTAAGATTACGTAAATAAAATCGATAGATCAAACAGTATGATTGATAATATATTTTTAATATTGCTATAAATAATATTACCGAGTAAATAAATTATCTAACTAAGTACATATTGAAAGTTGATATTAAATTATTATTAAAGGAGAAAATTATATAGAGATTATTTACAACTCCAATGTTGTAATTATAATCCATTAGTAGTTCCATTTATGATTTCTAGGTCAGAAAAAATAATTTATTTTATCTTTACCAGTAACTTATTTTTAAACATATATTCGGTTGTATTTAATATTCTCCAATTATCAGAGTAAAACATTAATTAAAGTCGCATAACCGTGAGTTATGTTTCTAATCACAATATTAAAAAAGTATTTTAATATACTTATGACTTTTGTATATATTTGATAAGATAAAACCTTTTATTTTTAGATTTATGAATAAATTTTATTGTATTTTAATTTAAAAAATATGGTTATCAGAACTGAACTTTACTAATAATGATAATGTCTGCTTTTAAAGGATTTTTTATTTTAAATTAAAATTAGTGTTGATTAAATCGTATTTCAATTTTAAAGAATTATTTTGTAATACATAGAAAATGAATACATGTAACAATATTTCTATTTAATACTTATTTAATTATATTTAATAATTATGTAGTCGATAATACAGAATTTCAATAAATAAAATGATAATACTTATTAATATTCCCAGTCCCCAAATAAATAAAATTGGTATAACTTCTAAAATACTTATTTGATTCGCTTTGGATTTAATTTCTGGATCATATTGAAAGAAGATATATTCTTTAAGCCTATTGATTATTCCTTTATCTCGTAGATTAAGAATGCTGTAAAAAACAAATAAAGACTATTATTAATAAAGTCTCATCGATGTTGAAACAAAAAATTATAATTATTAGTAAAAATATTAAAATTTACTAAAAATTGTACGATTTGTTTTATAATAGAACCATCGTCATTTCATAAACTTTAATATCTAATGAAAACTCAAACTTGAATAACAAAAATTCAAAAGAATATTATGTTAATTATAGACATCATTTAATATTTAATCGATATGATTCATTTAGTGTATAATAAAATATTTATTTCTTATTGTTTATGTACAAAAAAATTATTTTTGCATAATAATTTTAATTAATTCGCTTAATATGTATATAAATATATGTAATCAGAGAAATTTCGTTTCGGATATAAATATTGTTTTTAACATATTATTATTACATATTATTTAAATTAAATCTACTTTGTTAAATATTTACAGTTAGTATATAAATTATATTTATATACTATTTATATAAAGATTTAATCATTACTAAATTTGTAGTAGAAGCATTGATATAACTTTATATGATTAATTTCCAAATTTATAAATTTATTATTTTATTAATAATAATTTTTTATCGAAAATTAGTTATACATTTATGGAATATAATAAATATTTCAAGAGTATTTTTTATAACGCTTAAAAGAAAATGTATAATTTTTTTCTAAAGTTCTAATTTTCTTTATAAAGTATAAATTTTGAAAAAATTATGTAGAAAACTTGCAGTTTATAATATTTTTAGATATATCAAGTACAGGATACTTGGAATACACTGTTTATCAACAAAATAATAAAAAAGTTTTAATAGAGTTAGTATGCATTTATTACAAAATTTATGCAACCTTACACGGTTAACTTGAATTTGAACGAATGTCACTAATAAAATATTGATATTTATTCGTAATTATAAATTATTTAATTCTTCAAAGTTTTTTCGCATAAACTGTCACTGTTTTGGCTTGTCTATTACTACGGTACAAGTCATAAGTGGTCAAAGCATACTTCATAAATTGTTTTTACTAATTATGTTTTAAATTTTATGAACTCGATATTATTTTTTATTCTTGAATAGTTTTGTAAATTGTCAATTTTGATAATCACATCTTACGCACTAGTAATTAAGCATTTTTGTGTAGGGGCTGTATTTTGATAAACCAAGCGAGACTTGAGTGATTCGTGGTACAGTCAACCCTGCAACGGGACAGGGACTTAAGATTTTCAAGCTTCTGAGATCAATCTCGTATGTATAAAATGCCACATTATTAGTGCATACCTATATAAACAAAAAAGAAATTTAATTTGATGCAAAGAATCTCATGAATTCAATACAACAATTGTAAATCTAATAAGAACAATAATTATACCATTAATACGTACCTCATTAAATGCCTCGATTAATCCAATAGGTAATTTCCAGTAGTTCACCATTTGATCTTTAAGTGGTAATAGTAGGGGATCATCCGAGTTCTGTTTGTTATAGATTTCATTTTCTATTTTTTATTACGCCAATCAAAGTACTCGTATCAAATAATATATCTTATATATATTATTTTAATTTTAGGAATACAACTTTAAAACTTTAAACGAGCAATTCCACGAATATTAATATATATTATCAAATGGTTCTTTTATTTATAGATGAAATGAATTTTGAATACGTTATTATATGAATAGTTCTTTTGGAGTTGTAAATTCTTTTAATTGAATTCTCTTTTAATTTAAATTTCTTATCGAAAACTTAAAATGCTTTTTTGATCTAATCTATCATAATTAAAAGCTAATACAAATTTACATAATGTAAAACAAATTTCTAAATTAATTGTAACAAATTCTCGTGATACATTATATATATAAATAATTTTAATAATATAAAAATAAACAAAATTCCTTGAATTTTTAAATCCAAGTTACTGCTTAAGCGATTAATATATACTGTTAGAAAAATAAACTTACAATATCATCGTGCTCTTTAGTACCCCGAATGACGACTACTTTATAAGAGATGTCTCTTATAAACTCATCATATGAATTATATGGCAGCTCTATATTTACCATAGTTAAATAACTGGTTATTGAAGCCGAATAAATTGAATTAAGGATTAAAGATAATATCATTAACGTGAAATACAGAATCTGTGTCGATTTTTTGAATGGTGGTGTATCTGATTAAAAGTGAACATTATATTATTTATAAATTTCAGAAAAATTCGACACTTAAAAATTATATAACTATATAAAATAAATACACCTACAAATTATAAGATTTATATTGACTATTCATACAAAATATTTAAGTATATCAATTATAAAAGAACTAATTAATAAACAATTGTTTTTAAGTCTCTATCTATAAAATTTAAATTCTAACTTTTATTATTTTTATTTTCGTATGTTGCATAACATTTTATAAAAATAAAAAAAATATCTATCGAACAATAAATTAAATTTTTATAAATATCTTAAAATTGTTGGAATTTTAGTCAGCTAAAAATCTTTTCATTCAATTTTAATCTAATGGAAAAAAAGTACAAAAAATATTTTATTTTAATTTTTCTTTAGTAGTGACGTAAATATATATAATTTGCTATGAATATTATCACTTATTAAGCATATATTATTAAAATATATTTATATAAAATAGTATAATTTATATAAAATAAGTACTTCAAAAGATAATAACTTTGTTATAGCTGTATTAAAAAAAGCACATGTACATAATAGTTTGGATAATTTACGTTCATACAAAAAGGTAAAATCAGATTTGACAGATTTATTGATAGATATATTGTATTTCTTGAACATTGAAAAGAAACGATCTATTTCATTAAAAACTACAAACTTTCAAAGCAATAGAAATCAAATCTATTAATCCATTTAATGGATAAATACACTACTCAAAAAACATCCATATTCTGAACTACAAAATATAAATTAGAACAAGTTTTTTATATTCTTCCTATGGACATTTTGATCAAGGACTCATCAAATAGTGACAAAATAAAATAATAAAAATTCGTTTGACTGTATATATATATTTTATTATCATTTCAGAATCATATAAGATGTATATGAAAGTAAAAAAATTCTTTACTTATCACTGAACTAAGTATAACCATTTTTATTTACAAAAGATATTTCATATCATAGAATAGAACTTAAACACAAATATCTAATTTTTGTTAAATATTTACATTCAAATAATAACAGTATTGTATAATTATAAAGAATTCTTTTAGGGAATTATTAAATGCTTATTAAATGAAGATTACCTGAAAATCCTTGTTGACAAAAAATACTCCAAACGCTAGTTAAAACTTCGAAAAATGAATTAAAATCCATATTAACCTTTTCACTTTTCGTTAGTACTAATAATGTCGTCGATAGCAATATCATTAATGCCATTAGAATCCAAGTATACTTGTTAAAAACCTGTAAAATTCATCTATATCATTAAATTTTCTCTTTTTAGTTAATTCCTGTACAAGTAAAAATAACATTAATACAATATATATTTACATATATATTGATCGAAATTTAATTAAATTACATAATAACTATTTTAATGTAAATTGTATACTTTGCATCTCATTTGATTTATTTATACTTCACACGAAATATTTTTTCTATTAATTTTTTACAACTCTATAAAGAAACAAATTCTTTCAACTCTATAACGTTATTTTCATTTTAATAAGTAAATCAGTGAAGTACATGAAATATTTACGAATAAACTTGGGTTTCAAATATGTAAATCCATTTTTTACATTAAATTTAAATTTATGTATCTTTAAGTTATATATATATATTCATTATTAATTGTAAAGGCATTAAAAGTATTTTCGCTGATTAGTACGAATAATAGTTCATATAATGAAAATAAATATTATTTACGAATTTTATTACAAAAATCATTATTGATAATTGGATTCAATTTTTTATTTAATTCTAATTAATTTTTTTTTAATTAATTCTTCCCATTTTTAATTCTTACCATTTTTAACCAATTTAAGTTTATCATTTTATTATTGTAATATATCTTCATAGAAATGTTAAAAAGAAATTTAACATTTACCGCAATAAATGATTAACTTAATTATTCATTTATTTGTTGTTTATTACAGTATAATAATTTGGATCATAATATTGATATAATATCTTTACTAAATAATTAAGTAACTAATAATTACTAATAATTTACTAAAATTAAGTAAATTAAAGGAAGAATAACAAATTTCGGAATTAATAAAAACATTACGAAATTTAAAAAAGATTTTTATTATCCTATAATATAATATAATATTATATGAATATTCGATAAAAGTAAATAAAATTTGTTGAAAAATTAAATTCGAAATAAATAAAACTGTGACGATAAATATTAATTCACGTTTTAATTAAGCCGTGTACTTACTTTAAAATACGAATCCCAACGAATATCAATGCTATTAGGTAATTTGAGAAAAATCTTATTTTTAAGAGTTTTTATGGGTACCGTGAAATCCATAACTTCCAGTCTATTTTTTGACATAAAAATTGTGGTTGCTGTCATATCCACCATTTTATTAGCAAGAACATTTGTAATACCTATCCATTGATTACTGGTAGCATTAAAAATGCCGTTTGTATCTCTCCTCACAATTATTTTGGACGTAAAGTTTCCGATTATTTTAATTATTTCAATGAATTCTTTATAAAATTTCCTTGATTTTTTATTAAATCTATGCGATGAATTTGTTAACTGTTGAGAAACAACATGATACAAGAATTTGGAAAGGAATAATAATTGATGACAATGACTTTTTCGTTTAAATACTTAGTTTATTTAAATAAAATATAAGGTAATAAAATTTTTTTAATTAATTTCCGATTTTCAATATCTGTAGGTTATATTTTTAGGAAACGTGTGCATAAGAAAATATATTAAAATAATATATTATTATTAAGCAAAATATAAATACTTGAATCGTATATCTCCACTTTCTGGCTTATAAAGCACATGAAAATTAGATTGTATATATATATAAATAATTTCTTTATAAATGTCGAAAGTTTAAATAAGAATGATAATCTTAAAAAAGGATATCATTAAATTAAAAACCAATAATTTATTTATATTTATAAAATAATAATTGAAAATAAAGTAGTGCTCTCGACGATTAATTTATAGATATTAAATTTATAGCTTCTCAACCTATTTTTGTGCGCGTAGAAATGTTTTTACTTCTTTATATATTTTATTTGAGATATTTGTAAGCTCTATTCTGATGGGATCTTAAATATTAATTTGAAAATTGTTCAAATTCTGGTTGGTAGTAAATTAGTTACCTCGGCTTGTGTTAATAGTACTCCTTTAAGATTAATTTTTTCTTGAATTAGTTCAGCTTTACTGTTGACAATAAACTTTCTATCGGCTGTCCAAGTACCCAGTTCCGTTATCTCAGTAACATTTTTGAATATGGAATAGTATTTGTTAATACTAGTATGGTTACCACATTTAACGATCATCAATGAGTTCAATTGGAGATTAAAGGGATTGCCTTGGGGCTGTGCACAGTCAAAACTGGTTGTATTTTTTATTATTACTAGCCACGTGTATGCCCACACATTTCTGACCTTAAAGAGCTTTTGATAATACACATAATGTTTTTCATCATTAATAAAGATCGTGAACATGATTTTAGTTCCGATTCGTGTGTCAGTGCTATAACAGAAATCTTTCTTCATACGTTCTACAACACTGTAACTCATTCCTTGGGATTTTATACCATTTTCCGAACACTTACGTATTTCCTGGATTAATTGCTTTTGAAAATGCAAATCTGCAGAATATTAACGTATAGAAATATATTTATAAGGTTGGATTAGATTATATTTCCAATTATTTAACATCCTTAATATTTTAAAAATACATAGATATTTATATAATAAATAATAAGATTTTTGATAATAGTTTACAACAGTAACTAAAGAATTTAGCCCTTTAAATTATTTTACTTCTTTAAACGATCTATAAAAACAACTAATAAACTATCCGAACATTAAAAAATAATTGCATTAAACAAAATTAATGTACTCTCTATATGAAGTATTTTAATTACCTCTCAAATTTATTTCATCTATAATGACAACTATGCTGGATAATGTATACAGTTTCCAAACACTTTTAGCTAGAGCAAATGTATCATCCAAATTATTTCTGTAGCCATTGATTATGTGGAAATTTACAATTGATCCAAGAAAAATGATTAAAAATTTATATTTCATTTTTGTTTTAAAACATCAACTATTGAATTAACAATATTTTTATTTTGTTCGTGTTGTCTATTATTCATAAGACTCGAGAATTTATGATACTTCTAAATAAAACTGTAGTGATAGAATATATTTAGAACTTTACAAAAAATATAACTTTACAATAATTACTTCATGGTTCAATAATCAATACTGCACTATTATTATAATATATTCTTAAATTTATTATCATTTCGAAGTTATATCCCTAATTTAGCAATTTGACACTGTTAAAATGTTGCTTGACTTTTTGTTTTTAAATTTATATAATGTTTTATCAAATAATGTTTGATACTAGAGAAATTAGTTTAAATGATAATAGGTAAACCTTTTACACTGTATTATACAATATAATATTTATTTTATGTAAGCCACACATAGTTAATATTTTTCTGATTTGGTTTGAATGAAAACATGATTTTTTATATCAATATTAATATTTAAATTAAATCTGTAGCGTGGAAATATTATTAAGATTATTGAAGTTTTTCGAAAATATATTTCCAATTATGTACACTTTTTAATTTTAATAACGCTTAGAATAAATTACTACGTAAGTAATAGAAAGAACACTTTAGAGTGATGTTTATGAAATTATTTACAAAAATTATAATATTTTACATATGTATATATATAAAGATTCGTTATAAACAAACTTTTTATGTATTTAATATGACTGTTGTTTTTCATCATGTAATATTTATTTACGTTGTTTTTATCTAGTGTTTGATACGTGTATATTATATAAATTATATCTAAATGAATAATAAATATATAAATGATATATATTATCATTTTTTTCAAGATATATGTAAATATTCACGTAATATTTTATTGTTTTTGCATTTACTTTTTTGTTTCTTTTTTTTGTAACATTCACTGCCAGTTTTCTTATAATTCTATAGTTATTCAAAATACCTTAATCTTATGACTCTTATATTTTCTGTACTTAAGATAATTGTAAAAATACTGAACTTGTAAAAAATCAATGAACGATTACAAAGGAAAAAAATTATCGATTCATTCGTCCTTGTGATTTAACTGATTAACTAAACCTTTTTAAAAACGATTTATCGACTCCCTTGCAATGACCTTAAATAAATTATTTTATTGTAAATAAAAACTAAGGTTGCATATTTCATTCTGATTAATTTTGTGTAAGCACATTAACATTCGTAATAACAAGAGAAAATATATAAGGTTCGATTCATAAATGATAATTCTTTATCTTGACCGAAGTATGTGATTGAATGAACTTGATGGGAATAAAAAAGCAAAAATTAATAAGTTATCAAGGTAAGTACTTTGTCTTCGTATTTATGGATTATTTGACATAGCAAATAAAATTATTTGATTTTCATAACGAATCTTAATATTGAAACAGGTTGTTTTAATGAAGAAAAATGTCAGCAAAGTCGAAGAAGCTACGTTGTCACCTCCTTTTGGTTTTGTTGCAAAAGAAGAATCATGATACTTCCGTGTTCCGGAAGTGCATTTAATTAGTTATACTTCTAGACTGGTAACTTTGGCACGAGTTTATGACTTTTGGGCTTGGGAAGAAGAGCACCATAGTCCGTGAGTTAAGTCGTTAATGTGTCGATCCATTGCTAGCTCTTGAGTAATTTATTTTCATGCATTATTTTCATCAATACGATATTACGTTTCTGTATACGAGAATATTCGTTATGGTATCAAGTTATATATTTTTCTTCGTAAAAACTGTATCCTTACTCTGCCATCATCTCACCCTTTCTTCAATACTATTTAAAAGAAAATAAACATTTTAAAAAATAAACTATGTTGTCTTATCAAAATTAATCGATAATATTGCTTTTGATTTTTGATTAATTAAATTGTAAAATATTTTTTATCAGAGTGCCATATGTTATCTTTTATTTATATTATAACATTAAACTTTCAGGCATTATTTTTGTACTACAGCAACCAAGATTTCAGGAGTTTTGAGATTATTTAAAGCAAAATAAAATGTTTAATTTAAAAGCGCCCTCTGAGGTCCCTAGCCATCACTAAAAAATATTAACATCCAATGGCGCATATGTTGTTTATTTTTATCCTCATGTTGCCATAAATGCACTGTGCGCCTTATACTATCGTTTCAAAGCTACATAATTTTTTTTTGTTTATTCGTTAATTCCCGGATTCAATCGTTTTATAGTATTATTGAATGACAAAAGTTTTCAGTATTAAAGATAATGATACTTTGGCAAATGAGTGTCTGAATAGTTATAAACGAAAAAGGCAATATGAAGTATATTTTAAAAATAATGATTTCTCAAAAAGTTTGGTTAGAATCATAACGCGTGCGCGCTCTTTGTGTTTAGTCTTATTTACTAATGTTTGGATCAGCGATGCATACGCATATAAAGACTTTGCATCGCTTTAATATCTTGTTTTAACATTATCAGTCTTCATTTTCACTGATAAAGATAATTTTTAACTATTAATAAATAAAAAAATTAATAAAATATTTTTAAATAAAAATGCGCCCTAAATGGTCATTTTCTTTTATAATAATTAATAGTCATAATCATTTTCACTAATAATCAGCTCATAATCATCGTAATAGTAGTATGTCATATATTAATCGTTTAAAATGGCACTGGACATGCGACAAAATCAACGCCTCACCCAAGAGGCAATGAGACATTATTTGTCCGAATGTAAGCGTACAAAAGGAAAAGCAGATATGATTGTTGTTATTTTTCATGCCAAGGTAGCACAGAAATCTTATGGAACTGAAAAAAGATTTTTTTGTCCACCACCTTGTGTCTATTTAAGGTAAAGATTCTTATTATCTAATACCAATCATTTACTTATCTCTGTATATTAGTTGTCTATTGGAATTTATAAAACAAGATTTTTTTATGCTTTTTTAGTATAAACTTTTATTTATTGATAGATGACATTTATATGTTTGTTATAGCTGAATTGTTATTTGGTGGTTTCGTATTGATTTATATGAATAATTAGTTTTTGTACAATTTAAAGTTAATTTCATAAAAGAATAAAATAATGGTTTTTGTTCAAATATTTTAAATATCTGAAATTTTATATAATTATTTTATTATAGAGGCAATGCTTGGTCTATGAGGCAGGAACAAATGCGTCAAGATGGTGAATCGGAACAGTCATCGCAGCTTTGTGCGTTTATAGGTATTATTGGAAATTCGGATCAGGATGTGCAACAGTTAGATCTAAATAATGAGGAACAGTACTGTGCGGCAAAGACTTTGTTTATATCAGACTCTGATAAAAGAAAGCATTTTATGCTTTCGATAAAAATGTTTCACGGCAATGGTCATGATATCGGTGTTTTTCTGAGTAATCGAATTAAAGTTATATCAAAACCATCAAAAAAGAAACAATCTCTTAAAAATACAGAATTGTGTATAGCTAGTGGCACAACCATAGCGCTTTTCAACCGCTTGCGTTCGCAAACTGTTAGTACGCGATATTTACATGTAGATAATGATCACTTTCATGCAAGTTCTACTCAGTGGAGTACATTTACTATCTATTTACTGGATGACGATGAAAGTGAAACTGAAGATTTTGAACCCCAAGATGGCTACATTCACTATAATAATACAGTGAAATTAGTCTGTAAAGATACTGGAATGGCTCTACCACGATTGATTATACGGAAAGTGAGTATTTCCTTTTCATAATTATTAGATTTTGTCTATAAACTAATTACTTATGATGGGATTATACATTTAAAATTCTTTCATATGCTACAGTAATACTGTTACTACTGAATTTTAGTAATCAAGTTATACCGATCTTTTTGTAATGGATTGGATTATTTTATATGAAAGTGAAACGCAGTGAATTCTTATCTATTTGGATAATATCTTGCCATAAATTCTAGTTTAAATTAGAGAATTTTTATTAAATGTTTAACTATTTCCATGGACACAAAAACTATAATGTTTAATCAGTACTGTCTGCAAATTTTTCAAATTTACTCTTAAAAGGGATTTTTTGTTTTAAATAATACCTTTGTTTAATTCACTGCTATTTATAAGTACTAAGAACAGTTATAAGTTTATTTTTATGTTTCCTAATAAACATTTTACTTGCAATTTTAGGTGGATAAGTCAATGGCAAGCTTAGAAGCTGACGATCCTGTCTCACAATTACACAAATGTGCTCTCTTCCTAAAGGATACAGACCATATGTATTTATGCTTGTCACAAGAGAAAATTGTTCCTTTTAATGCGACGCCTTCGCCCAAAGAGGCAAACAAGGATATGATCAATGATGGAGCATGCTGGACTATCATCAGCACAGAGAGAGCTGAATATACATTTTATGAGGGGATGGGTCCTGTACACGCACCAGTAACTCCAGTACCAACAGTTCAATATCTCAATCCTATGGGTAGCGTAGATGTTGCTATGTTAGAACTAAAGGGTGATAATTTTGCACCGAACCTTCAGGTTAATTACTTGCTTATCGTCTTTACATTTATTCAATTTTCTATTCACAACATATTGCTTTTTAAATGCAAAATTTAAATTATGAGGTATATATGATTAGGTATGGTTCGGTGATATGGAAGCCGAGACATGGTATAGAACAGAGCAGAGTATGGTATGTGTAGTGCCAGATATCAGTGAATTTCAAGGAAATTGGTCATGGATCGATCGAGGGACTGAGGTCCCAGTCTCTTTGGTGCGAAACGACGGCATCATCTACGCTACTGGCCTCACATTCAATTATAACCTCGAATTGGGCCTAAGAAAGCGTGCTGCCCTCCAGGTTACGAATGCATCCACCACTGCTATTGCAGAAGCACCCTGGATTCGCTATCAACAACAGACGTCATTCGCCGTGTAATAGTGAATTATATCTTTCACCATACTTTTGTTTAATATCCTTATTTAGATAAAGATCAACTAGCATTTATATAATTGAATATATTACTTAATTAAGGGTAATGTCTAAAACTGTTAGCAATAATGCGAGCAATGTTGAACGTTGTTTATATAAAATTTACATTTATAGGAATTGTTGCTTTTGAGTAAAGACAAGTTTTTATATTATTTATCTCAAATTAGACTTCAAATTTAAATGTAATTCATATTCAGTTGTTAAAGTTGAAAAATTATGAAGAGTTTCCAACAAATTGTTGTTTGAGAAAAATGATAAGTAAATTAAAAGAGAATTATCTTGAAAAAAACATTACATCAATATTAAAAATTAAAATATTTACACAAGTCTGTTAATTAACTATAAATAATATATTTTTCATGCATCCTTAGTGTCCATGCCAATTTGCCATTTTTTATTATTAAATAATATAGTTATACAGTCATAGAACCGTGAAGCTACGATAATTTTATATTTTTTAAATATAACCATTTATACATAACAAAAAGAAAATTAAATCATCCATAATTTTTAAAAAATTTATTAAAACAAAAATTTTGTTTTAATTTCATGTAAGCTTATAAATATTTAATATGTTTATAGCAACTTCAATATAACTGAACTTCGATAATTTGAGTTATTAAAATATCCAAATATAATTTATATAATTTATATAAAGATTCATTGGAATAATTAAATTATTTTCTTATAAGAAATTAATTTAAAATTTTTCTTGGTTTAAAAATTTTTTTACTAGGAGGAAAAAATATATTTTCCCTTATGTTGTATAAATGTTAAATATAATAAAATGTTAAACATAATTGAAAGCCTTGAATGTATCATGTTTAATTTAATAAGGCTTTCAAGGAAAATAGAAAAGAGTAATCATTACATAACAGAATGTCATTTTCTTAGTTCTGAAATTATATATTTTAATAATCTGTAATCATATAGTATTTTTGAAAAGTAAGTTAATAAATTATACATAAGTACATACATTTTTTCATAACTGAATATCAGTTTTTTTATATCTATTTTTATTTTACAAATCACATATACATATCTATCGTATATAATGAAAATTACGATCTTAGCAATTATTAAGTATTAGTCGATAATTATACATTTATTAATTTTTTTATTCATTTATAAAGTTTTTTATATTTTTCTTTTTTCATGAATCTTATCTCTTTTTATTGATTAATATTAGCTATTCTATCTATTTTTAATTTTTCTAATTTTAATTGTTTAACTCAAAAAACTAAAAAAAATTTTACTAAAAATCAGAAAGCGGTCATATTTTAATTAATGATAATTCATATATAAAGATTGCTCAGGATCATAATTAATATACTAACACATAATATTTATGCATCATGAACTTTTATAAAATATTAAAAGATGTTCATTATGACAGGATTAGAAATATTCTGTAATCACCTATAAACTTTATGAAATTTGTATGTTATATTTTATTTATAATTATAAATTACTGTTTTACAAAATCCATAAGCTTTGATTATTATTTGTTAATGTAAAGCGTATCTGTAAAGTAAGTTTAATGATAATCTAATGATAAATATGAAATATATCGATCCCAGTAATTTTAGTGATAACGAAATTTAATATTTATTATTCACTAATTTTAAGAAAACAAATGATCATTAGAAACGTAAAAATTAAAACAATAAAATATTATTGTACCGAAAGAAATAGTTCAAACTTCAAATTTGTAACAGGTACTTTAAAAATTTTAATATTGCCTTTATTAAGAAATTTTTATGATTAAGCATTACATTAATTACTGCGTTAATACCAATATAACAGTTATATTTTATTTTACTATTATAATTCTATATGAAGTTGAATCTAATTTATTTATAAGCTAATTTATATGTATTGTAAGAAATATATGTGTACTTGAATCTGTATTCAATAATCATAATATTTACATTAATAAAATCATTTAATTTATCATGATGGCAATTAAATAATATTTATAATTATATTTTTAATTTGTAAAAATAATATCTTAGCGGGGATTTATGATTTTAAAATCGAATTATAAATCTATTGATGACAATAATATAAATTCGTAATTGTCGATTGATATTAGAATTTCCAAGAAATATATATTTGTAAACATTTTATTTAAAATATCGTAAATCGTCATGACGATGCGAAACTAAAGTTGGAGACTGGTGTAATTACATTTTTTGGTATAATAGTCATTTTAAGCATTTGACTTCACTCTACCGAATACGAATCAATCATTCTTTTTTAATATATTTATAATATTAATGTTTTTTATGCTCCATGTTTGTATGGTACATTTTCTTTCCTCTCGTTCGTGTAATATACAAAGAAAAGGAAACTCTTGACTATTGGTAATAGATAGCGATCAATTTATATGTATAAAATGATTGATGTACATAAAATTAAACTACAAATGTTTATAATATAATTTTTAATGTAAAAAAGTAACACTTCACCAATAAAAACTTTATAAAGAATATACCTAATTTTAATAATTTTGATGCTTACTTTTATTTTGTAAAGATATTGAATACATCTTTGTTTCTCGTTTGAAAATAATACTAAAATTATTGTTGGAGTTCAAACAATAAAAAAATTTGGTTTTTTCATTATCTTACGTATAGATCCAATGGGTCGCACATAAAATAATTTGGTATACATTATCTTTTAGATTCTTTTTTTATTGTTGATAATTACTGTTTGATAATTTATTCCATAAATACATGCTATTGAAATATATGTTTGGAATGTATGTTCGAAATGAGATTAGCGAAGGTCTTTCCTATCTGTTTGTAGCATTTTTACTAAGATGTCTTTATCGCAGTCAGGTAAGATTTCTCGTTCATTCAATTATGATGTCTTATAAATTATGTACATGATTCTATGCTAAATTAATTATTAAAAGATTTAAATTCTAACTGATAGTTATATATCTAAGAAAGGGTATTCAATAATATATATTTATATTAAACACGGACATTATTAATTACTAGTCTCCGATATTTGAATTTTTATGGTTTATATTATGTAATTCAAATAGTACTTCTAAGCTATTCATTTATATTAGTTATCTTATCATATGGTGAAATTAAGATGCCAAGTTTTATTATAAATTCATCAATAATTGAAATTTCAATATACAAAATTTTTTGGTTCTTTATTTATTTTTATCCTGTTCACATGATCGAAAGTGCATTCATTAATTACATCACGAGTATTATAATTTATATTTAATCATATAAAAAAATATTGTATAATTTTAATACAATAAACTATTTTAGTAAGGTGAATATTTAAATAACGTATTTTCATAAATTTAAACACCCATACGTCTTATCTATCATATACATTTGTGAATTCATTACTAATAATATACAATACGAAAGTAAATCAAATAGTAACGTTTGCATAAAAAAAGAAAAAGTAAAAATTTTTTTTATGCCAGATATTTATATATTCGATGCAATAATATAAAATAATATTAATAATTTATAATAATATATATTGCAAAAATAAAATATTGTTTGTGAAAATAATAGGATCTTATATAAAAATGGGTTTCATGAGAAATAAACTAAAGAAATATTTTTGTTCAATATTCATTATATCATTAGGTACGAAATAAAATAATTTAGCTAATTTATAATATTATTAAATTTATATATACTAATTTATTTTAATTATAAAAACAATTAAATAATAAGATTATAGTTTTTGTAAAATAATTTTATAAATTGAAATATAAATATTCGTAGAAGGAGCAATTAATTTTTGTCAGTGATTACAAAAACCAAAACTTCATAATTATGAATCAATTTAATCGATAAAATATATAATTTCCTTTAATTAACACAACCATGTTCATCTTTTTTAATAATAATTCGCACAAGTTTATTTCTGAATACATTTTCGAAGGAATAAAATCCAAACAATTTTGCTAATATAAGACTCATTATATATCAGATTGTAATAATAGTGCGAATACAATAACATTTTAGGCACATAAGTTTGAACTTGACTTGACGAGCTAAGACTTAATGCAATTACACAAGAAAAAGAATATTAATTCAATTATTCATCGTTTCATTTTAATTGTTAATAAATGACGTACTCTTATGACTTGTAAGTATACTCATTTATTTTATTTCCAAATATACTGTAGATGTTATAATATTCTATAATAATTTTGCAGCATTGTCAATTACACTTCCGTATAAAAGTATATTAATCTTATGTGTATGAATAAAGAAATATCGTGAAATATAACTTCACCTCATAAGTTTCGAAATTGTCTGCTATAAGCTATTTTAAAAGCTTTAGAAGCTATTTAGAAGCTATTTTTAAGTAAAATTGTTAATATAAAAGTTTGTTTATTATCATTACACAACAATATTATAGAAATTTCTTTAATGAATATGTAATAAACTATGATACAAACACATAAACTTTAATCAACAAAATTATCCTAATTTCAAAATTATAAGATATTTTAATTTATAAAATATGTACCTCATATGAAGTCCTTTTATCAATTAGAGTTTATTAAATAAAATTGAAAAAGTACTGGGAAATATTTTCATTCGAATGCTACTTTTTAAATCCTAAGAATCTAAGCTAAGATTTTTTAAAACTCTAATAATCGGTCCTTGGTCGTTTCAACAGCCAAATCTTGATATTTGGTTGTTTGAACACAAACTCAACTAGCTTCTTTAGATTTTCCTTCTTCTCAATAATGTCAAAGCCTGCTCTAAAATTTAGTGTGTCCAGAAGTGCAGCAAAAACGATATCCACCCAGGTAAGTTTTCCACCCACGAAGAAGCCGCCATTCACGCTTACTTGCTCATCTAATCTATTCATGAAAAACGGAATGGCGATTCCAGCCGCTTTATCCTTTTGGGCTTTTACTTCAGGATTCGTTTCGCGATGAGTAGTGCTTATCACTATAGAAAAATGAGTTTTGCAATAAAGAGGATTGAGACTTTCTGAATATTTAAAAAAGTTTAAAGCAACAATTTATTACTACGTAGCTCTCAACTATTATTGGCACAATTTTTATATTTATTGCAATAAAAAGATTGGAATACATAAAGTTTAAACATCAGAAAAAGAACAAATGATCCTTATTTATTACCGATAATTAATGAAATAATGCTAATATTTTATTTGTTAATAAATAAGCATTATTATTGTTATAAATAACAATCATATTAAAAATGAAAAACTAATTTAATGAATTATTGGAATCGCTCAATTAATAATATCTTAATATCATTACTAATTCTAAATTAAATCTATTGGCTATGAGGTTTTGTAAAAACATAAGATACAATACAGATAGAATCTGACATTTTCAGTTTATCAATGCGTAATCAATGTAATAGCAAAGTTTTTCTATTGGTATTATATCTATCGACAGAGATAATTATTTTGTAATTTATATATTAATACTATCGTATTATAAAGAAAATTAATAATTTTTATTTATTTAAATATATTTTAATGGAGAAATATGAGAATAAGAAAATATATCAATTTGTTTAAAATTTTTAAAATAGTAGTTAGTTTTTAAATTTAATTTCGTTACCATAAAATACTAAATCGGATTTTAATATTTTCACAATTTTTAGAGAGATTCACTTTAGAAAACTATAAAAGACGTCGAATTCTTAAAATCCTTTATCAACTGATTTTTAAACATTAAAATACCATTTCACTTTTTTATAAGCTAGAAAATGTGTCCATACTTTATGAATAAATTCAAGGATACATTTTGTATGCGTTAAGTTATCAATTACTTTTTAATTTATTCTCTCGAAAATTTATTAATAATAAGCTGTAAAAAGTATAAAAATTGCAATAAAATATAGTTGAGAAAATTGTTTATGATCTGTATTTAATATTTGCAATCACGATATATTATTATATAATTATAGCTAATATGATATAATTTTATATTAAATTGATATTGACATTCTTAGTATAAACTTACTTATGCGCAAATCATTAATAGTATCGACAGTGGCATCAATTTCAAGATTTTCCCAATCATTTTTTCCAGTAAGGCCAAATTGCTTTGCCAAATAACGACATATTGCAGTCGACTGATTAATTTTTTTACCATCTACTTCCAGTATCGGAATTTGACCAAATAAAGTAGCTAAAATAAATAATTTCTTATTTTTGTGTGTAAAATTTAAATATGAATATTTTAATTAAATGGCACATACAAGGCTTAAGCTGTAGCCATTCATCGTCCTTTAAGCGCACATCGACAAAGTCGATATTAGCATAATTGAAAAGAAATCTAATGGGTTCGGCAAGACCTTTATTTGGAAAATACGTTAATTTATATGTAGGCATTTTTCTGAAAAGATATATGAATACAAACTTTCAATAATAAAATTATCTAATCGATGTCATATATTTTCTAAAAATTACATAAATATATAAAAATTAAATTAACATTATGATTATAGATTATCAAATCTAATGTTTTGAAAATAAGGTAAAAATTGTGGTCGAATTAATCGATTTATTACTAATTAGTAATAATGCAGTAGAGCTATAAATTATTATATCTTTCTCAAAAATTAACAGTTGCGGATATATTATTAATTTTTGTTATATAGAATAGAATAAAAGTATATGATAGTAATCATTAAAAAACTAAAAACTAATTAAAAATGCAGATATTAATAATAATAATAATAATAATAAAAATATTGATATTAATACAATTAATACTTCTTCGTATTAATTATTAAATTTCTTTTAATTATTTATTATTTTTTTTATTATTATTATTATTATTATTATTATTATTATTATTATTACTATTATTATTACTATTATTATTATTATTATTATTGACAGGCTATAATATTTATTAGAAAAAATAATTAGATCCTGAAACTGCGTGTGAACTAAGGTCTATTGAAGAAAGTGTAAGTCGACGAAATGAAAAATATTCATCAAACAACATTTATGGAGGAAAATAAAATTTGACAAAGTTATAACCGAAATTATAATAATTAAATAACTATTAATTTCTCTTTTCTTACTTTAACGAAAAGACAAGAAATAGTAAATGCAATATGTCAAATACACAATTGTTTTAAAAACTTAATGTCGTAATATATCTTAATATAAAATTAAATGCAAAATTTTTATTCTATCGTACGTAAAAGATTTAAATTATAAATTGGATTTTTTAGAGTGAATTTTGTACAATGAAAGGCGAAACAAGTCTTACCAATTAAAATAAATTCCAAAGGTTCAGTTTCAACACAGATGACGATAATCGTGTAAAGAATAAGAACTGGGTTGGGTTTTCGTGACTAAATGCACTGAGTGAAAATAAATAGTATGCGGTGTACGCTGATTACAGTTCTATTTAGCATAATGCAAAATATATTCTTGGTAGCAGTAAGTATACTTTTTATGCACTTAAGTATCATATTGCATTTCGAACCAGTTAGCAAATATAAAGTTACAATGTGGCAATGTAAGGTTCTACGAGGAATTTTTTTTTAATGTCGCAACAAGTTTAGTAAATGTTTATGAGATTAATACGGGGTTAGTCGCTGCAAATTTACAGATGATATGTACAGTGAATTTTTGGAGTAACCTATTTCAGAAAACAACTATAAGATTATAATATAATAGGTATTTTTACAAAAAGATCTTTCCATTGCATTCCTATTAGTTAATTTATACAATAACATCGATGGTGATATTAATATATTTATATGACGCTTAATAGTAGGTGATATAAAATTCTATTCATAATATTCATAGATTTTTAAATATTGAACATTTAAAACTTTTCATCTTTTAAATTCTTACGGTTAAGGAATAAAGTATTTTGTATGTAATTAAATAATAGTTTTAAGATAAATTAATTTAAAATAATAATTGATTCTATTTTACACGAAGAATCAACAAATAAAATACTTTAGTATATTTTAATGGTTTTTTGTCTCACGCAATGAAAAATAGAGCGTAACAAGAAGGTATAAGTTACGTCAAAAAGGAAAATTAAATAAATATAAAAATTTATTTATAGTAGAATATCTGATATATTCAATATTATAACTTGGAAAGAGAAACAATTTTTATTAGTTTATAGTGATCCTTCAGTTATGACATAGATGTTTTTAAGATCTATCTTGCATGTTCGAAGTATATTTTCTCGATGTTTATTATGTATATTATGTAACATAGGTGCTTTATTAAATATAATTGCGTTTATATCTACTACTTTTAGATAAGCAGATGGACTGTCGTAGATGAACAACCAATAGACTTCATTAATTTGAAGTAGGTGACGCATGTTATTTTATTATTATATTGCAGTAAAACATCTATCTAGGAGTTTCAGAAATATCGTTAATCGGTTATTAACTGATAATTCTGGTTTTTTGTTTTATGCACATTCCTAGTTTCTTTTATACATATTCTATTACTAAATACAGTTCTTTAGTTTACATAAGTTATATTGAATTTTCGCGCTCTTTCTAGCTGGTAATTTCGGAATACTTATAAGTTAAACGTCATTTTTATATTGCATGCATTACCTGATGATCCTACTGTTTTATTTTAATGTTCAATTTATTTTAAGGTTATATTAAAAAATGTTTTTTTTAATGGAATTTAAATTTACTTATCGAAACGTTATTACGTACATGGTTAAAATGAAGAATCAAAAAGAAATCAAGAGATTTGCTGGCCATAGTAAATGGGCTAATATCAAAAGAACAAAAATGCAAACAGATCTTAAAAAGTCACAACTTATACAAATGACGTTAAAAAAAATTAAATATGCCGTAGATAGTAATTTTTTAGTTCTTTGCTTAAGATTTATCATATTTTTCATAATATTTATAATAATCTTAATATTATAAACTAATCATTAAATCTTTCTATTATAAATAAATAATATTGTCTATTAAATATCTCTGTACATTTACAGTAAACAAGAATACTGATCCCGATAAAAATATAATGCTGGCAAGAGCAATTGCAGAAGCAAAAAGAAATTCTATACCTGCAGCAACTATTACAAATGCTCTTAAGAACTTGACAATTTCATTGAATCAAAATTCTGTTACTTATATAAGTAGAGGACCACTAAATATTTTAATTATACTTCAGTTATTATCAAACCAAGCAGAATGCCGATTAAAAATTAATGGTCAACTTAAAAAATTAGGGTAACTAAATAATTTATAAAAAAGAAAATTATTTTGAATTTACATAATATTATAAATTATTAGTCTCAGTTAACTGTGATTTAATTTTTAATTCGATTTTATCACGTTATATAAATATGTAATTGTAAATCTAGTTCAATCTTTTTTAATATCAATATATTAATATCAATATAATTTTTTTATAATAATTATCAATTAATTCAAAATAACTTTTAATATCAATATCAATAATACAGATTTACAATTTATATTTATTTTTAAAAATATTCAAAATTTTATCTGTAATTTGATATTGAAAAATTAATATAAATTTGTCTAAATAAATAGGAATTAATATAAAACAATGCGTTATTAATGATTTTGAATACAAACTGAAAATAACTATTATATTATTTATATTTTTAACATTACTAACATTAGTTAGTAAAAATTTCTTATTATTGTAAATGCTTCAGATTTTCCATTTAATTAACAGTTTATAGTTAATTTGTAGATTTTCATCTTGTGAAATACCAAAGGCTGGATTATTGAATGAAGAAGGAGTTATTTTAACAGAACAATTATATAGTTACCAGGAAGAAGAGAAAATTATAGAAGATGCAATAGATGTTGGTGCTGCAGATGCAAAAATCATTAAAAAAAACAATGAAGAATTTTGTCAGGTTACATAAAAAATATTATTCATGCAGCTACTTCGACATTTTAGATGTAATTGCAATATGTATTTTATTACAGTTTACATGCTCACCATCAAATTTATCAAAGGTATTAAAAGAACTGGAAAAGAAAAATTATAAAATTATAGATTCTGAAATAAATTATAGTCCCCAAAGATTCATTACATTAACTGGTAGTGAAATGCAATACTATCAAAAGATTTGTGATAAATTTAATAGTATGGAAGAAGTTATTAAAGTAAATAGTAATGTCACTTAAGATTAATTTTTTAACATTTTGTAAATAAACAACACATTGTAAATAATCATTTGTATGAGTTTTTAGTTTAAAAATTATTGTATAAAAATAAAATATATTATAATAACAAAATAAAATACCTTAACAATTAAATTAAATTTAATCTTTTATGTTTTTTTTTGGTATTATTTTTGGTACATTTTAATTTTGTGTATGAGACCATTAAAATAGATGTTTCCAATCATATAAGCAAAAACTTATAAATATGCAATAAAATATTTATTTCAATTAATTAGAAATAAGGTTATTGAAGCAAGAACTAAAAAGTAATGTACAATTCAAGTTTAAACAATCCTTAAACTGATATGATACATTGGTTCTTCTTAAATAAAAAAAAATTTTTTAGTATGTACTTTATATATTGAGTGTTTAGAATTAATAATTGGTTGACGTTTGATATTTATTTATCGAATATTCTATTCTTTACTTTGAGTATTAAACGCAGACTTTGGTCAACGAATAATTGTTTGTTTAGTTGATATTGAAAGATTTGTTTTAATTTTATTATAATTATATTAACTCCAGTGACTAATGCATTAAATCGTCGTATTTTCGTGTAGAAGAATTGTTTATATTAAGATAGTTCAGATATGTATATTTGAAGTCTCGCGGGTTTCAATTCGAAAACTTGTTTAGAAACGTCGTTTTCAACCGTATTACGTCATGCATTGTGAAAAATAAAATGAAGAATTTGAAAGCATGTGATCAGAGAAAATTTTTGTAGGTGGTAATAGCGTTTATAACTTAAAAGTGTCGTATAAGAATCGTGGAAGCATTCGTCACATTATAGACACTTTCATTTGCAAAATGGCGCATTTCAATAATTCATGGTTATGGATTAGTATTTTAATGCTTTATGTGGCAAAGTAGATAGTGTAGCAGCAGTCACTGACTTACTATTGGATTAGTTTAATATTTTCATATAATTAATTTCTTTACTATGTCCGGAAAAATGCGTGCTAAGCAAGATAAATTAGATGGTGAGTATTTTATATATATGAAAATTTTCAAATTATTCACTGAATTTTCGTTATTTGAATTTTTCTTTAGAAAATTAACATATTATTTGTCGTAGGTTAGAATTCAAAACAGAATGTCTAAAAAATTCGTTTCTAACTTATAATTGAAATTTAATACTTATGTCAATAGTTATAAATAATTACTGGCATGCATTTTTAATTAATATTAATTTATATTATTCTATACTTTTTTATTACATGTTCATCGTAAATAATTATTTTATTTTTCGAGTTTAGATATCATTGCCTATAGTGAAGTAGCAGTAAGAAATAATGCTGCCGTTGTTGAATATTGTAGGATATCAATGGCTGCTCTTTCAGGTGGTACAGCAGGTCTATTAGGTCTTACTGGATTTTATGGATTTGGATTTTATATTTTTGCCATATTAAGCTTATGGGTAAATGCATTTTAATCTGAATTGACTGAATGAAAATGAAAATGTTGTTTAATCTACATATTTATCGTATGTCTGGTCTTTGGTAATATTATTGTTATGAATTTTTCGACAAAGCTTTATACGTGATAAATTTATACATTGAAATATTAAATTTAATGTTTTTTGCATACCTCATTATTTATTATTATAAAATAATTTACCTTATTTTACTATTTTATTAATTCATTAAAAATTTGGATAATAATACTTTAAAATTTAATTATCAAATTTTGATGTCAATATAAATTTTAGGGTATGTTGCTGATGAAAGCAGGTGGGCAGTGGAAAAAATATTTTATTAGTAGACGAAGTTTATTAACAAATGGATTTTTTGGTGGTCTTTTTGTATCCTTTTAAAAAAAAAAAAAATATATAATTAATTAGAAAGTATTATTTTCCATAATACTATATACTTGATTCACTACAGACATACGTATTATTTTGGACGTATCCTTTTTATTAAACAAAAAATGAAACTAATACTATTTATATATAGAAATAATTTATTATAAAATTTATTATCATAACTTTTCATAGACTTATTTGATTAATTAATAATTAGCACATAATTAATTAATTGATTAATTAATGATTGATAAGCAATTAATTATTTGATTCATTAATAATATTTTAGCATATCAAATTTATTGTATATCTTTTACAAATTAAATATAAATCTTTTACAAAAATAAAAATTGAGCTACAAATATTAACAGATACGTAAATAAATTATAATATTAAATATTTTTCTTAATAACATTTTAGATTTCTTTATGGAATGGTACATGTCTATTGAAATTATAAAAAAATTCAGAAATGTTCAATTACAAGTCAATGACACTGCTATATATTTATACCAGTTATGTATGAATAAGTTATGCTTATACAAATTTGCATCACATTATTATGACCAAATAAATTATACAAAAAAATTTATTATTCTTATTATAACACTTTGTACAGAAATAAAAGATGTAAATATTTTCATATGTAGCAGCAGTATTTATTTTCTATAGTTATTCAATGATTTATATATACAGTTTATAATTTTAAATGATATATCATAATTAATAGGTAACTTTTTATTTTTAAACAACAATTAAAATACAATAAATAATAAATAATAAATTTTTATGAAAATGTGGATTTTTCTATATTTTTATGATTTAGTTTTAAAGATTTCTTAAAATAATAATGAAGTAATTCTCATCAATAGAATTTATTAAAGTTTCATCATGTACATAGTTAGATAAAATAAATAAATTATTTTCTTAATGTTACAAAAATATTATAAAAATTATTTTTATTGCATAGAAAATTTCTGATAAAACTCAGCAAATATAATTGATATTGTATTATTTAGCCACATTGGTTTTTCAATCCACTAATACTTATTCAATAATAAATTTGACCTTATTTATTATCAAAACTAAATATATAGATGTATTTTTATAATTCATTGTAACTTTTAAATATCTTTACTTTTGCATTTTTATTTAATAGAACTAGTTAAATCTTGTTGTACTTAACGTATTTAGTTTTTTTTATCTTCCATATGCTGTAATAATATGTATTTAATTATTTTTTATGATTATACATGCATCTGTTTATGTGTATAGGTGTGTGTATAACTAGAATTTGTCATAAATTAAAGAATCATAATTTATTTCAGATGATAAAGTATTTGAATGAAAAAAAATATTAGTTTTATAAACATTTAATTTCAATCATAATACAATTGCTAAAAATTTTATTTTTCAAATATACAAGTTTTATATTATTAAAACTTAATTATATCTATTTTGTATTATAATCAGAAATAGATATTAATAGTTAAAAATTATAAATTTATATAATAAAATGCTCTATAATTTATACATTTCTGAAATATTCTGAATTGTATAATGAGAAAAATCATTATCTTCAATATAATACCGAAATTCTTAATAAGCAACTAATTTATTAAAAAAATATCGTGCGTAATCTTAAAAATTTTCTAATAATCTTAATTTTACATTGTGGATTATTGCAACCTGCACTTATTATGTTGGATTGTGTAAATACATACCCTTTTTTATATAATTTTAGTCTTTTGTGTTTTACAATTCTACATATTAGATCTATTTAATTAAATCTTTATTTCAGAATCCAATTCTATAATGTTTTCTTTGTTATCTATATTAATATTTTCATAACTGTGTTCGGGTACTTTCACAATTTCTAAGCCATCCATTTGTTTATGGTCATCAATTTTATTTAATTCATCTTTACTGAGGTGGTACACAATACCAGCACCAAAACCATCTCCCAGAACGTTAATAGATGTCCTAATTCGATCACTAAAACGTAGATAAATTTTTATATGAAAATGTAAAAATTTTAATGGTATTTAAAAATAAGTATCAATCGAATATTGATTATCTCAAAGTGTCATGTAATTTTTAAAGGAATTTATAATATTAAAGATTTTAAATTATTTATCGGCTTTCAAAACATTGACATTCTTAATTAAGAAAAGACTTACAGGAACCAGTCAACTGCAAAAAGTAATGATACATCACTAGTCGGTAGGCCTAGAGCAGTCAAAACGAGCAACATAGTTATTAGTGCAGCACTGGGAATACTTGCTGCTCCTATGCTGGCTATAGTTGCAGTCAAACTGTTTTCAAGACAAAATAATATTATTTTTCTTTAGTAAAAGATTACTTTATAAATAAATCGATTATAATAGACTATATGACATGATAATGCTCGATACAGTAACATCACATATTACATAAGTTTTGATATTCGTATAGTTTCACTTCATAATTGCAAATTATTTTAAAATTACTATTAAGTATCTTTTATTTCAGCACATTGTGCAGAAATTATCGACCAATTTTCCAAAGATTCGATTAACATTATTTTACCCATTAATTATGAATGTAATAATCATAAATAAATCGATACTTACCTGACAGTGATAACTTCGCCAATTCCCAAACTGATTCCATTTAATTGAGCTATAAAAATTGCGGCTACCGCTTCGTAAAGAGCTGTTCCATCCATATTCACGGTAGCGCCAACAGAGACAACAAATCTCGTTATTCTCGGATCAATTTTATTATTTTCTTCTAAGCATCGAAATGTTATTGGCAGAGTCACTGCACTGATTAAACAAAATTAATAGTAAGATATATAGTTATTGTACGGATAATTAATATTCGCGTGGAGAAAATAATTTTTTAGGTTTCGTTAACTCAATTGTTATAAAATAAAAAAAAATTAATTGGAAAAGATTTTACTATTTTGACAAATTTAGGCATTAACTTTTAGAAATCTCTTTTAAATAGCATAATTATATATTTGTAATTTATTTGTGATTTATATGCAATTTAAAATTTGAAATACTGTATTTGATGTATAAATTGTCGCGATTATAATGCAGAAATTGTCAGTTAATATTTCCAGTTTATTGTGTTTGAGAGGAATATTTTTGTTACAAATTATTATTAGTAACAGTCTTCAATACGTAATAATCAATACCTTCAATACCAATAGATAATATTATTGCAATGCGTAAAGAATCCATCTTACATCAAGCAAGATTTCAATGTGTGTTTGCAATATTTTAATTAAAGCATTGCTCTGATAGACCTTGAGTGATGGTTTTGATTTAAAAAAATTGAACTTACTCCTTTATTTGACGAAGCTCAGATATTAAAGAAAATGACACATATATATGTATCAACAATTTCTTGCGCATATTAAGCAATTTGATACGACCTGATATGTGCCATCTAGATTAATATTAAGCAAGTATATGAAAATGCACATAAAAATATGTTAAACCCCTGCAAGAAATACGCGAATTGCGTAAAAGATAAGCAATTGAGAAAGAAATAGGGGTAACTAAGTATTGTGCCAAGTAATTGTACGACATTGGACATTTGTAATTCAATAACAATATAAAATAAATAAGCTATTTGAAACATGAAAGAGGAATTTAAGGTGCAACTTTGTATTAATTTCATGTTAGATACAGTAACTTAACTACGATGATGATTTTTTAAGAACTTATGGTTTATCTACCTTGATGCGGTGCCCATGGCGGTAAGCCAAGCTTGCATGATACCTTTAAAAAAAACTGCAGGATTCTGTCGAGTTACGATCCAAAAAATTAAAGGTAAAGTAATAATCCCATGTATTAATAGACCAAGAACAACTGTGATCATATAAAGGCCCAGCATTTGAGCTGTTGCGATCAAGTTAGCAATGGACATAATTTTTCCGGCGATGAGACACATTATTCCAATAGGAGAGTACCTGAGAATTATAGCCGATAAATAATATTATACTAGACTCATTATATATCGTTATTCTTTTAGAAAAGCTTTTCATATTCTATTGCTTAAATTTTGTTAGGTGCTCATTAACTTTTGAAATTTGTAAATATAATGCTAGCCTTATAGAATTTATTAAATATAAAATATATTTGTTTATTTAGCAGAATTTTATCGTATATATATTTTTACAAAATTTGATATTTCGATTTTATGAAAACATTTTATGAATAAATTCGCTATATCAAAAACTATATGCTTATTCATTCTAAAAATTTATAATCCATACAAATTTATATCAAATGTCAGATGTGACAAAATACGTTTCGTTGATTATTACAAATAAGTTGATTGAATTTTCTATCAGGATAAATGAATTAAATTTTAAAATAAAATTTTAATTATGATTGTATTTTATTATAGCTATAACAATTTCACTAATTACCACATTACGATTAGGCTGACAAGTTTCATGATGATCTCATTAAGAATAACGAAAAAGTCGATCATCAATTTGCCACGTGGGCCAATATGTCCAGCAATTAATCCAAATGTTATACAAAATACGATCATTCCCATGACGTTTGTGCCATCTTTATAAACAAGCGTCGGTTCCATCATATGACCTGTTCGAGTTCGCCCTTCACCAAGAATGACGACTTTTTTCTTCACAAACTGCGTTTGAACCTGTTGAAAGGACGCTTGCACGAGGTTCTCCGGCACCATGTTTCTGAATTAAAAAGATTCATTGGAGTACCCAAGTCTTTTAAAGTATTTATTAAACTCAACAATGAGAGCTATCATCTCAAAATCACTTTAAAACTAAAAAATTGAAAATTTCCTATAATAATATTTTATAAAATAATTGAAATTAAGTTTTTTTTTAATAAATGATGCCTTGAAGTATATTAATATAATTTTCACAAATAATATTTATAAATGCATTATAATGATTGTAAAACAATATACATGACATATTATTTACAATCAGTGGGTGTATTTACATATAGGTATATCTAAATATTATCTAAAGTTATTAAACTTAATATTTGATTATCTTAATTATAGTTGTTAAAAATAAATCTAATTTTATAAAAAAAATACAAAAATACCTAATTATATCGAGAATAGCATCTAGAGTGGAAACGTTTGCGTCATTGCTTTCCAAATCAGATACGATATTCTTAATCTTTGGATCGCCTGGGTGGATAGTGAGAACTACCATTATACCGATTATCGCAGCCAAAATCGTTGTCACCATATAATACGTTAAAGCTCGAATACCTATTTTTCCAGAGCTTTTAGCATCTAATTGAGCCATCCCTAAATTAAATAATATAATGATTAATTACTAAAATTATAAAAAAAAATTTACTTTACTACGTCATGTTTAAGTAATAATATTTCAATAAGTTGTATATATCCAACAAGAGTAAAAATATTTATAAAATATGTCGTTTAGAATATTTAATAAAAGAAAAATTTGGAAAAGTCTCGGGTCGACCAACTAGAATATATGTACTATCCTATTGTTGTGCATTGAATTTCATTTTTTCTCTTCAAGACAACTAGGCAGAAAATCCTCTTGAAAAATACCGACTATAATTAAGGTGACGACATCCAACATTTTCTTGTTTCTTGTTGCACTTTGACATACATTATTAATTCTTCGTTACCATTTCGTTTAAGCAAAAATGTTAAATATTGAGAAAATTAATATTTATAATATAATATAAAATAATAATTAAGACAACTAAAAAAAAGCCATATTAGTATTTAATACATTTTATAATTTTGTTGTCAATGTGGTATAAAAGAGTTATAAGAATCACTCTTATGTATTATATTTTTAAATCAATTGCAAGTTTAATATTTCATGTATTTATGAAAAATCACGGCATGGATACGAAAGTTAAAAGAGAATTTGTATTGTACCTGCAACTAATGAAGAAATAATAAGTGGCAATATAAACATCTTCAACATGCGCATAAGGATTTCTCCGGGAAAGCTTATAAGTAGTATTGTTTGTGGTGAAAAATTCATTAAACGTCCGACGGATCCAAAGAAGCAACCGGTCAGAACACTGGCAATTGTTAGAACAAGTAATAAATTTGTTTTCATCCAACTCAGCATCTGTATATATTATAAATAATGTAAACTGGAACATTTATATTTTTCATACTATTTTTCATACTAACATAATTCTAGATAAAATTCTATAACTAATACTAAAGTTTCATCTATTAAGTGGGCTTTTATTTTGAAAATTTTTACTACAAACAGTACATTGCTTATACGTGTTAATAAATCTAAACAAAATTGAAGAATATTTTATAAAGTATTTTCTGTTGTTGCCTGAGAAACAGTAATGGATAATTGATGAATTGTATGCATTAAATGAGTAGAAGCTTATCATATTTATATATTTAAATTAATTTTATAAGTGTTTTACGATATTAAATGAAATTATCTGGCAACCGAATAATAATTATATAATCAATATTAATTCGTCTCCATAAATATATGATAAGAAAAGTTTGGCTATATATATATTAAAAATTAATAATATTGTAATTAGTTAATATAAGCATTATTGAGAAATCTATTCATTATTTATTATTCATTAAAAGCAATTCAACATTCAAAATTTTATCTAGATTGCAATAGTTTTAAGATTATGCGATCATTTTACTATTTTTTACTATTAGGAATTTCGTGCAAAAATATTTCTATTATAACTTTAAGCTAAATACTCACAATATCTTTACCCATTTTTAGTCTCTTCACAAATAGCTGCTTATCCTGTAGGTTTTCTATGCCGTCCAGTTTATCTTCTAACGTTCTCATTTCGATCGCCGTTCTAAAGATTTTACATGTAAAAATTTTTTTATAAATGAAACATTTTTAAACTGATTGTTACTTATAAATAAATTAATTAAATGTTAATTAAAAAATGTAATATTATTTATATTTATTTATTTTTATTCAGGAGAATGCATATTAACATTAAAAATAATTCTAATCTTAGTTATTTTCCTAGAAAATTTTTTTTTAAAAAATGAAATGCTAATATTATTAATTAATATTTAAAAGAACTTTAAATTTTATAAGGATGAATTCAATTTCACGTTATTTAATGAGTATGAAGTAAGACTTCTCATAGAATTGCTTAATTTTGTTTAGACATTATTTCAAAATAATTCTGAAATTGATAATCTGTTTATTTTTGTTATAAATTTCGTTGACTGTTTAATATTAGATATTTTGAATTTTCGTATTCTCTAAATAATATACTTGCCTCTGTTCTTCTCTTGATTCTTGCGGTATCCCGCGAAGAACTGCAATGGCTCCGGAAATTCTTTGTATAAATGACATCCTTAAATTGCGAAAATAATTTTCTTTTCGATATTAGTCGATAGAATTGTAAAATGGTCTCTCCCTAAGATAGAGAAGTAGCAGAAAATTATCTTGATAAGTCATCCTTCCGTCTGTTAATTCAAAATATCAGCATTGGACTTTGACATGACAAAATCTATTATTATGGCAAAAAATTGTAACATTTTTAATCTTAAAGTGTAAATCGAAGAGTAATATTATTAATATTGTAACTAAAAAACTTGAAGTTAAGTTACTAAATTTGTGTTTTGTAAAGTGAAATTCTATAAATAATTAAAAAATAAAGGAAGAAAAAAACTATAATTAAGTAATGTCATATCTTGTTTATATATTTTGTAATAAGATAATTTACAATTTAAAGTTTAGACCGCTGAAATCGGCACATTGAATTATTAACTATAAAACTTAAGATTAATATAATTCCTCCAATCCCTTAAGAAATACTTATTATTTTTATTTAGATACAAATACATTCGATACAGATAGAGCCAAAGTTTTAATATAATTGTAAAACTACATTTTTGGTTTGTTGTTAAATATATATTCTTTCTCTTTTTTATAAATTTATATATTCTCATCCTGCAAAATGCACGTCGCCCTTCAAATAATGCCTCCATACACTTCATTTTGCAATTAAACAAAAATTAAATTAAATTAAATTCACAGGTTTATTGTATGATTTATTTTTTATTATGACTTACATGGACCAACGGTCCTAGACTATGTGCGTATTACGCGCCTCCCCATCCACGAAAATCACGGTGGATTGCGTTCCCTTTCTGTACTTTCCGCGTACAACGCAAAGTATTTGAATATAATGTTCATCATTTGATGAATTTATCGCTTTCGTCGAGCTCATTTGTATATTTCTACATCAAACATTTATTACAACGAAAATATAATTTTATTTCATATATGCAAATTTTTTTATTGAAAAATGATTTTATTTTTACTTACGAAAGAATTCAAATTTGCTATACTTTGCAATATAAATACGTTATATTATTTATTGTTTTAGCAAATTTTTGGCCTATAATTCTATAAATGGCGTCTGATTTATTTATTGATTAATAGCTTGTATTTTTTTTTTTTTAATTATCCAAACCGAGCTACTTATCGATTTATAAAAATATTGGAATTTAATTTACTACGTATAAAAATTATAATTAAATATGCATATAATAACTATGTAAATAAATTGAAATAAATCAAAATAAAGTAAAGGTATTATTGGATTTACTTTACAAGTATAGATTTGTAATTTTAATTTATGATTAATTACAGTTTGTGTTCTTATAAAAGCAAATTAAACAAAAATAAGAATTTTTTTTATTCTGATATTGCAAAATTTAATGTAGATTCTTATTTATACCTTCACTTTAACTAATCCGATCCCAAAATAAACTAAATAATTTTAACAATATATTAATTTATAGTATATGTTAGTTAGATTTTGAGGATTAATTTTTAAATTCGAATAAAAATTTTTTACTTCAGAGAAATAATATATTTGCTATAAGCTTTATTATACTAATAATATATGTTTTACACAAATGCGATAAAATGTCATCATGTTACATTCATTATACTATTTATAATATAGAATTATTAAAAAAAAATGTTGTTTAGCATCATTAGACTGCATAGATTAAATATTTCTATTGGCAGTTAATTGAATCGAATCTGATCCGTGCAGTGAAGTGAGACAAATTGTATCCTACACAATGAGCTTAAATATTATTATTTTAATACAGTCGAAAACTTGTTTTCCTTATACGTACCCTAGTCAAAATGCAATCAAACTTTCGCACTTTATATATTTAATGGATCAAAGTACACTCGTAATTAACAATTAATTAAAAATTAAAGTGTCCGTTATGACGACATCCTCCGATTGGTTTCGTACAAATGATCGATATATACATACTTATAATAAATAGCGTGCGATTAGTGCTGTGCGACCAGCCGCGTACTCTACTCGTTGATGAATGACTGCTTCCTGACTCCATTCGCGTTCAAAGGGCCCCTTTGGCCTCGTAACCTTGTTTTTTTTTATTTTCTCCGTGCAGCAACACGTCCAATCGCCCAACAAATTAATACATTGCTTGCTGCTTACGCGCAATATTTGCATGCACATATGTACACGCGTGCTAAACTGTAGCTCGAGGGATCCGTAAGATGTGTTATAAATGTAAACTTGACAAAATTAACAAAATCTATAAGGCTTTCAAGGACAATATTGCTTCGTTGATACTAAATTTAGAAGGAATTCCTCGTCACGCAATAATGCTTCTTTCCGTTAAATTTTATTTAAATTTATGCTTCGTTATTCATCGTAACAATTAACGCGTTAAAACTTTCCCGATTCGAAACTATCTTCGTAATCTCATAAGTACGTATTATACATGTTTATTTTTGTTGATTTTGCAAATTTTTATTAATTTCGAAATTATATTAATTTCGAAATAATAAAATTAATCCTTTATTTATTTTATAATTAAATTCCATGAAAGCAAAGGGATATGTTTTTAATTTTCTTACTATTCGTTGATACTTTGAATACGAATAATTTTATCATAGTACAATAAAATTCTATTTTTGAATGTAAATTATTATTGTACTTGTACTTTTTTTATTATTTTGTGTACGGAAATTCGTAAATTTATTACATTATTACATTATTATACCATAATAATAATAATAATAATAATAATAATAATAATATTATTATTATTATTATTATTATTATTATTATTATTATTGTTATTATTATCATCATCATCATCATCATTATTATTAACAATATTATTCATTTTATATGTTATCGTCATTATTCATATAACAAATTTTGTTATTGCTATTTGTTAACTGTTCATTGCATGATTTATGATCATAATGGAATAAAGTTTTATGATCCAGGAGAGGCAGATGCACGCATTTAATTGTGTACACATTGATATTTTTACAAAATATATGTCGAGTGCGTATAAACATTACGTTTTAATGAAAACCGTTTATATTGAATTAAAATTTATGCAGACTTTTATGTCAAGTATCTTGATCATTTACAGTTTAACGACTGATTTTTCAATATCTTTAAATACTTTTCTTATGAATTTTTGTATATTATTGTAAATTCTGGAAGCATTTTGTTATTTGTACATTACGATAGTATATTTCCTGTTAAAATAAGATGTATGAAATTTTTGTAGTCGAATGAATGTGTTAAGCCGATATTACGATGATTAAATAATGTGTAAAATTTGTAACGTTTGTAAAATTTTTTAATTCAAACTACAAAATTCGTACCATTACGATTCCAAATGAAATTTATTCTTTACGATCGTAAATTATCATAAGTTTCCGTTTGAATGTTACGCGCTTTCTTCGAGTTATAAACAACAACAGAAACAACAAAAATAATAGTATTTTCCATCTTTTTCTTATTTTCTTCATAACTATTATTATTATTATGATTATTATTATTATAACTCTTATTAATCTTAATATTAGTACTTAGGAGAAACAGCTTGGGTGTGAATGTAATCTTTCAATCGTATTAATTAAATTTTAACTAACCAATTTTATTATAGCTAACATGCATCTAAACATTAAGTCTTCAAATAAATTAGACGTCTTGAATATTATTTGGGAGTTGCTATTAAAATCGCCATATCAAAAAGCGTGTGGTTGCAACATGCGTGTGCACGCACGCGCGGGTATATTTGTTCGTTTAGATGCGCGCCTACGAAGCCCAACGAAAGCGCTTTGCTAATGCGCATGCTCGAGAACGGTGTTCAATACCGTATTTATGGTAGCGAGATTAATCGTACATTGTATGTCGAATTAGTCTCGTCTATGCTTCGATACGTTATTTAAAAAATTTGGAAAACTGAATCTTGCATTTATTTGAATAGCTGTTAAAGGTATAATATTCATAATAATAATTTACAAAATGTATATAATATCTTTAAAATGCATATAGAAACTTATGAAATACTGTAATAATTAGTAATGTAAGTAGTTATATTTTTTTAAATATTCTTGTATAGTTATATTTTTTTGTTTATTTTTGAGATATTTGATAAAAAGTAAGTCTTGCAAATAATATTTTACTACAATTACAGCTCAATAATGATGCGCAATACTTTACGATTATTACTGTTATATACGTTAATATTATTTGTATAGGTTATGGAGGTGTAATGAGAGATTATTCTTAAAATTGCAAATTGCCGTTGCAAAAATGGCTGGATCTATCGAAATCCCATTAAGGGACACCGACGAGGTAAATTTTTATAATGTAAAATGTGTATATATTAAAATATTTTGCTTTTATCGTAGCGGCATGTGTTATAAATTTTCTTATTTGGTTTGAGTTATGTACGTGATACTAACCTTAAAATACAATAACCCATTTTTATGTTTATATTTGCCATAGTATATGAAAGAATCTGCAAAGCTAAGAAAAAACTACAAAGCTTATTCAGTAATTTGTGTAATTTGATATAAAATTACATTTTTACTCTCATAATTTAGAAATTTTAGTATCGAGAGACTAGACGCACTCTTTAATATTATTTTTTCAATTGGAATGATATTATTTTTTTTTAAATTCTTATTAATTCAGCTATTAATTAAAAATTTATTTATTATCTAACAAAGATTGATTTTATTACTGATTTGTACCAAAAACTACAATAAAAGAAACATCTATGATTTCTGTTAAATGGACTTCTAATTTTTGTTTAATAAAATATATATTGGTTCAAGTAATTCCCTCCATACATAAATGTGTAAAATTAATGAATAAACATGTGTTTTTAATAAGTTATGTAAAGGTTTTGCTATCCATATGAGAATTATCAAATAGCGATTAGAATATTATCAGCCTATTTTAAAACATATATTTATAAAAGATTATTAAGCTTATATATATATATTTTAATAAATAAGCTTACATCTCTAATTGGAAGTTTATTTGATTTTAAATTGATATTGATTTTTGTAGGTCATAGAGTTATGTTTAGATCAATTACCTGATGGTGACGAAGTACTTGGTATCTTACGTCAAGAGCATGCACAACTTAATATTTGGGTGAATTTAGCAGTAAGTTCGTTTATTTTTATATTTTTTAATAGCAATTTTCTTCATATTAATATTGTAATTTAATAAATTTTTATTCTTTAGCTTGAATATTATAAACAACATAAAATCGACGATTTTATAAAGATTCTTGAGTCATCTAGAATTGACGCCAACAATGAATACAGAGATTACGAAAAAGATCAAATGCGGGCCTTGGACATGTTGGCTGCGTATTATGTCCAAGAAGCGAACCGAGAAAAGAACAAAGATAAAAAACGAGATCTTTTTACTAAAGCCACTTTATTGTATACTACAGCTGATAAAATCATCATGTATGATCAGGTAAAAATTAATACATAAGATTAGTATTTTGAAAATCATCTTTTAAAATATATTATATTTTATATGTATTTTATAAAGCCCTCTTTGAAAAAATGTTTAGTTATTTAATTATTTATTGTTTTCCAATAAAATAAATCTAAATTCAACATTTACTAATTAAATTAGGAAATTAACTCTTGAATAATTCTTTTATTTATCTAAATAGAATCATTTGCTTGGAAGAGCATATTTTTGTTTACTGGAAGGTGATAAGATGGATCAAGCGGATGCTCAATTTAATTTTGTATTGAATCAGTCACCTAGTAATATTCCATCATTACTTGGTAAAGCTTGCATTGCTTTCAATAAAAAGGATTATCGAGGTGCATTAACATTTTACAGAAAAGCGCTCAGAACAAATCCAAATTGTCCTTCGGCAATTAGAGTTGGCATGGGGCACTGTTTTATGAAGTTGAATAATCATGAAAAAGCCCGTTTAGCATATGAAAGGGCTTTACAACTCGATGGACAGTCAGTAGGGGCATTAGTTGGTCTTGCAATTTTAAAATTAAATGAACAAAATCCGGATAGTATAAGAGCCGGTGTACAAATGTTGTCAAAAGCTTACACCATTGATTCAACAAATCCCATGGTACTAAATCATTTAGCAAATCATTTCTTTTTTAAAAAAGATTATAATAAAGTTCAGCATTTAGCTCTCCATGCTTTTCATAATACTGAAAATGAATCAATGCGTGCAGAAAGTTGTTATCAACTTGCTAGATCTTTTCATGTTCAGGTATTTTACTATTTTTGTACTACATATATGTTTATTTATATATGTGTATATATATAATTTTAATTTGTATTGCTGTCATAAATTTTTTACTTAAAATTAAAAATTAGAACAATATAATTGAATAAACTGTTACTATAATTATATGAACATCATATAATATATCTTAAAATCATGGAATTATTATTTTTTCATTAAAAATTTAATTCATTTTAGGGTGATTATGACCAAGCTTTTCAATATTATTATCAAGCAACTCAGTTTGCTTCGTCTGTATTTGTACTACCTCATTATGGATTGGGTCAAATGTACATGTATCGTGGTGACAATGAAAATGTAAAATTAACATGACAGAATAAGTCACAATGCACTAATAAGATATAGTTTTATTTGTAATTATTTATGTTTAATCTAGGCAGCACAATGTTTTGAAAAAGTTTTAAAAGTTCAATCAGATAATTACGAAACAATGAAAATTTTAGGCTCGTTATATGCTAATTCCACTTCACAATCTAAAAGAGATATTGCAAAAAATCATCTTCGAAAAGTTACAGAACATTATCCCGATGATGTTGAGGCTTGGATTGAACTTGCACAAATTTTAGAACAAAGTGATCTTCAAGCTTCGTTAAATGCTTATGGCACAGCAACTCGAATACTAAATGAAAAGGTTCAAGCAGATATACCACCAGAAATTTTAAATAATGTTGGTGCCTTACATTATAGGTATAAAACTATTTAATGTAATTAAGAATGTGATAGATTGAAATAATTTTTATAAACACTAAGAATAATATTTTGATCATTTTTGTATATTCATTATAAACTATATATTATAAAGATATAGTGAACGATTGAAAATAATAATGCATCTTTAAAATAGATATAATTTATATTCTATCAAAATACTAGTTATTCACTTTAGAGATAAAAAAAATTTATTTTATTAAATATTTTAGACTTGGAAATTTGGATGAATCACGATTAAAAATGATGGAGTCTCTAGAGCGATCTAAGGCTGATGCTGAACATGATGCTAGTTACTATAATTCTATCGCTGTTACGACAACCTACAACTTAGGTCGGGTGTATGAAGCTCATTGTATGTTTGATAAAGCAGAAAAACTCTACAAGGATGTTTTGAAAGAGCATCCAAATTATATAGATTGTTATTTACGTTTGGGTTGCATGGCCCGAGATAAAGGACAGATTTATGAGGCATCTGACTGGTTCAAAGATGCTTTAAGGATCGATAATGAGCATCCTGATGCTTGGTCTTTGTTGGGCAATCTTCATCTTGCTAAGCAAGAATGGGGACCAGGACAGAAGAAGTTTGAGAGAATTCTAAAAAATCCATCCACTAACAATGATGCATATTCACTTATTGCCTTGGGTAATATTTGGTTACAAACATTGCATCAAAGTGGTAAAGATAAAGAAAGAGAAAAGCGGCATCAGGATAGAGCCTTAGCGATGTACAAACAGGTAATTAAAAATTAATTTGAAATATACTTATAACTCCAATTTATTAGACTAAATTGAAACTATTTGTTGTAGTATTGTATAATATCAATTTTGTATTATAAATTTATTCTAAAGTGAACTAAGAAAGTTAAATAATTTTATGGATTAGATTTTTTATCGTATATTTATTTTGTTATATATTTCTATAATTAGTTTAAATAAAATAAAATTCAATTAACTTTAATACTGTTTGTTGAAATAATTGGTAATTAATTGATTTATTATTAGTATTAATACAGTGTATTTTTGTAAATATTTATGTTTATTAATATTATAATACTGTAGGTTTTAAGAACAGATCCTAAAAATATTTGGGCTACAAATGGAATCGGTTGCGTATTAGCTCATAAAAGTTATATTAACGAAGCTAGAGATATTTTTGCACAAGTACGAGAAGCTACTGCTGAGTTTCCAGATGTATGGTTAAACATTGCACACATATATGTTGAACAAAAGCAGCATGTCAGTGCTATTCAAATGGTAGGTTAATTAATTCTATTCTTTATGAAAATTAAATATATACATATATTTCAAAGAAAATTTTAACTCTGCTTATTTACAGTATGAAAATTGTCTTAGAAAATTTTACAACTATCATCATGTAGAAATTCTTGGTTATCTTGCTAGAGCATACTTAAAAGCTGGAAAACTGAAAGAAGCTAAACTTACATTATTAAAGGTGTTTTTTATAATTTTCTAGACATAAGAACTTAAATGAATAAAAGTAACATTAAACTTGCTATTTATGAGATTTCTAATTTTGTAAAATTTTACTTACATTTAAAATTTAGTTACAAAGATATATAAATAAATTGTTATTCAAATAATTAAAAAGTAATTTAATTATGTGCTTTTTATTTCAAGCAAAATGTTTTTTCAATGATGTAAAAGTGTATTTTTGTTGATCATCATAGCTAAATTGTGCTAAATTAAAAAGAAATTAAATATTTTAGGCTCGTCGT
>NW_011948412.1:18531861-18669696 GCF_000503995.2 Ceratosolen solmsi marchali | reverse complement strand
ATCCAGTATTACTTTACAATATTGCGTACGTGCTGCAACGACTTGCTACAATGATTCTCAAAGATGAAAAGTCGACGTTGACTACAGTATTACAAGCAGTACACGAATTGGGATTATCGCACAAATACTTTCAATACTTAGCTAGTCATGGAGATAGAATGGAACAAGCAGCAGAAGCCGAAGCAAGGAGATGTCAGGATCTTTTATCACAGGCACAGTATCACGTTGCCAGGGCCAGGAGGCTAGATGAAGAAGAGAAGATGCTTAGAAAGAAACAGGAGGAGGAAAGGTACGTACTTAATTTTTCACACATTGATAACAGCATTTACTTATTTCAATACTAATAACAATATGGATTTATTATTTTAATTTCTTGTCATTTGCATTATATCGATAAGTATATCTTATAAATTATAATATAAATTAATAATATTATATCTTTAAGATTTTAATTTTTAAGAGTTAATATATTCAGTTACACATGACACAATCCGCGAAAAAAGTATTTTGATTTACTAAAAATTGTAGTTTTCATTTTAAATTTACAAATTTAAATATTTATTATAATCAAGATAAATTTTCTTAATTAAATATTTCAATCAGATATGTTATCACTTTTTATTTAGATGTTTCTTATGCAATATATAAATATTTTATTTTTATGAAAAATTTACAAAATTTATGACAAAATACTTTAAATCAGTGAATTAAAAAAGTAATACCAAAATGAAATTTACTTCATTATCATTTCTCTTTTCATTGTTTCTACGTGTATATATATATATATATATAAATATTATAACATAAATTATAAAAGACTAATCATTGAGAATTAAATTTTGTTAGTTAATTAAATTTTTATTTATGTTTGTTGTTAATATTACTTTATAGTCGATATAACAAATATTTCTTGTATTTGAAAATACATGTTAAGTGTAGTTACTTTATAAGCACCTAAAAATTTGAATTAGAATTTTATATTTTGTTTAACTTTATATCAACATTTCGTTTTATATGTTAAGCGAGGTTACAAAAAAATTTAATATACAAAATATATAAAAATTAATAATTTAATATCACAAAAATTAATATTTCAATTTATTTTACATTTTAATTTTATTATTTATTATTATATTTATTTAATTTTATTATTTAATTTTATTGAATATTTTTATTTATAATCTATTATATTTTGTTAAATACAGTATATTAAATATCAATAATATATTTCTTAAATCCAGTAAAATATTAATACATTTGTTCTAAACTAATATTATATTTCATAGAATTTGAAAATTATTGATAAATGTAAGTAAATAGGCTATACTAAACTTATATATACATAAACATTTAATGGATTTAGTTTAAAGCTTTTGTTTCTCGTGTAAATAATATTTTTGTGTAGATAACCATATTATGTATTAGTTTATAATGTAATTCATGCATAGAAAATTTATATTTATCGTAGTAAAATAGACATAAAAATAAATAGATTGTAAAGTTAATATCTTTAATTTATTTTTTTAAATAGTTTTTTTTTTGTTTTCAAAACTTTCATTTTAATATAAATAATATGATTTTAATGCACTTTCTTTTTTTTCAATTATCTGTTTTCTTTCAATTTTGTTCATAAATGTTGTATACATTATACCAATTTATTGATCTTTTATTAATCTTCCTAATGAATGAATGAAAAATTGGTCGTATTATATCGTACAGAACGACTGTACAGAAAACTTTTAAAACCGTATGATAAGATTATTTTAAAAATTAAACTATTTTCGTTTTACTATACTATTTTTTTATCCTACTCTATCTTAACTTATAGGCTGTTGTAGCATGTATAAAAGACTATAATTATATTTTGTAAATTTGAGATTTGAGAACTCTACGATTAAGATCTTTTTAACTACATACCTTACAGTCGTTTCATGCTTCACAATTAATAAATAAATCAAAATGTTAGAAATAATTATTTAGTAGTGAAATTGTCTTATTTACGTAATTATTTGTCAACAACTAATTGTTTATTAATATTAATAAATTAACAATATAATTTTAATTATTAAAATATTATTCAATTTTTATATTTCAATTATTTAAATTTACATTATTAAATATTAATCTAATGTACTTTCTGCTATATTTAATGAAAATTTGTTTCTCAAATTACCTTTCAGTCATGACATGAGAACAAACGATTTTGCGGTTGTAAGTTATGATGAAGTTTCGTCACGTTACATCATAATATAATTTAGCCTCGTAACTTTAAAAATATCGTATATAATACTTTACATATCTATATCTATATACACGAACCGAAATAGCAGTTTATCAACATGTCAAGGCGCAAGAACATAACTCGAGTTATATCTTTTTGACATGATACATAAAGTGACATTATTTGTGGCAACAAATAATGTCAAATCTTATCATCCCATTGCTTCAGTAATATAAAATGCTTTGTAACTGTAAACATAATATATTGTTTTTATAAATTTTAAATATTAAAAAGAAAACTTATAACTTATTATTTTATTACGGACATCGTCGGTAAAAGTGCATAGTTTAAGTTATGTTTTTCAACTGCAATATGGATGATGAAATAGAAGTGTGGATTTTCGAGTTACGTTCATTTTCACAATTATTTTATTTTTTTTAATGATTAATTAATTAAGTGTTCTATTTATAACCAATGTATACAAATAGATAAGATTCATTTTAATAATTTGTTAATTTTCAAGCTTTCGACGTAGCGTAATAAAACTATATTTTGCAATTTAATAAATAATTTTAGATATGTTCCGCAATATTGCAAAGCAATTGAAATATTTGATTTTAGTTCCTTTAAATTCAATGCTTGAAATATTTTTTTTTTATTAAGTTTCAATAGAATAGATTTGCAAATGCCTTGTCCGATGTGTAGACATCCAGTTACTGTAACAAAAATGACCCCAAAATGTGAAGGAGAGAGCTCGCACAAAAACGCGGTGCGAGTTATTTGATCAGAAAATAAATTGAAATCCTGCCGTCTTATATTAACCAAGTTGTTTGTTTTATATTTGTTATATAGGCAAGCGTTCAAAATGCGTCAGACGGAGGAACAGCGCAAACAAGAGGAGATTCGCAAGCAGCGCGAGGAGGAGATGTTGCAAAAGCGCCAAGAGTACGTGGAAAAGACGAAGAATGCCCTTGTGTTCGGGGAAATGCCAAGTGAGAAATCAAGCAAGAAATCCAGCAAAAAGGGCAAGACCGAGGAGTATATAAGCGACAGTGGCGGCTCAGGCAATGAAGTCGCGGGACCTGCTGGCGAGGAGACTTCCCGCGAGAAAAAACAGAGGCGAAGGAAAGCCAGTTCCGACGGCAAGGACAGGAAGCCACGCGGCAAGGGCAAGCGCAAAAGGGACGCAGACGAGAGCGGAGGTACGCCTGGCGTTGATTTTCGTGCAATAAAAATTCTGTGTTGGAAAGAAAGAATGACAAAATACGATTGTAATTAAGGATAAATAGCAACAATACGAATTTGCAAGTTTGATCATAATTAATAAACAATTTTAAAGACGAATATAAAGTATGCTTGTAAATTCTTGTAAGCATATATTGCAATATTTTTATTGAATAAATAATTAAATAATAAATTATTTAATAAAATTATTTATTTAATAAAGAAGTACCAAAATATTTGTTTCCGTTATAACATGATTATTTAATACAAAAATATATATTTATAATTGTACATTGCGTTATTTAGGTTCGGAGAGTGACAGGCCGAAAACTAAACGTGGAAAGAAAGGTATTCCAAAGAAGGAGAAAGTTAAAAAGAGTCTCAAAGAGTATACGGTACCGAAGTCGCGCATTATTTCCAAAGAAACCATTTCAACGGATGAGTCTGAAAGCGATGCTGAACGATCAAAACTTAGAAGCGGGTAAGTTGTTCATTTCTCACTGATGACAAGAGTTATACTTGGTCAAAAAATACTATTTACTATAGGACAAGTTTTCATCATATATTACATAATATTTCATTTATAATATAAAAAAAATTGTAACTTTATTACAGGGACGAAAGCGATACTGGTGCACCACATGGTAAAAGGCGCATTGCATCAGACTCCGAGGGCTCGCGAGCTTCACGTTCACGTTCCATATCCAGATCTAGATCTAGGTCCAGATCTGTTTCAAGCTCCCATTCGGGTTCAGGATCGAGATCGCGTTCTGGTTCCAGCTCTAGGTCACGTTCTGGTTCACGATCGCATTCGGGCTCGAGATCTAGGACAAGATCGCGGTCTAGGTCAAGGTCAAGGTCAAAATCAAGATCGAAGTCGAGATCAAGGTCAAAATCGAGATCAAGATCAGAATCAAGATCGGGATCGAAATCCAGGTCAAGGTCGAGATCGAAATCAAGGTCGGTCAGAAGTGGAAGTGGATCAAGGGCCGAGTCCAGATCGAGATCGCGTTCAAGATCGAAATCTGTATCAAGATCCAGATCAAGATCGAGATCAAAATCGAAGTCCAAATCTGTTTCGGGATCTAGATCAAGATCGAGGTCAATTTCAAGGTCGAGGTCAAGATCAAAGTCTAAGTCTAGGTCAAGGTCGAGATCGAGGTCGAGGTCGAGGTCGAGGTCGAGGTCCGGGTCCAGGTCTAGGTCGAAGTCCAAATCTATATCAAGGTAAATTTTCATAAATGACAGCTCTCGAATTTCGTACAGCTGTTATATAAATCAATGACATTGTATGATATTATTCAAATCTGTATTTATTTAATTAAAAAATTTAATGATCATTAAAAAATACATGTACTTACACGCCCACACGTATACACAAACTAACATAAACCCAAACACGAACAAATATATACTAAATAAATAGCCTTATGTTGTATGAATTCTCGAATAAAAAAAATGTTATTAATTTACTATCGATATGAAACGTAAGCAAATTTTGAATTCTTTATAAGTTGTTTACTTTAATACATATTCATAATAAAATAACAATATGTTTATTTATTTGCATACTTATATAAAAAAAGGAATTATAACATTGTTAATATGTATAAAATTAATGTATAAAATAGAATGTAGGTAAAAAATCATTTTTTATACAAAGTTATAAAGTTATATTAAAAAAAATCAATGTTTAATTTACAAATTTTTTTTTCTTCGTTAGATATAAAATTTTATTTTTCTTAAAAATGCTTTATATTAAAATAATATGTACGACTTTTAGAATTATTTGAATGCAACTAGGTATTTTATAACCAAGGAATAGTCAGCTTCTATTTAAGATTATTGAAATACGTTTATAATAAAATCTTAAACGCGTATTTGTTTATTTTCAATAGTTTCTGGAATTTATAATAGTTAAAATTTAGAATATATAGAAAGAATATCAAAACAGATTTGATTTTTTTTGTAATTTTCAAATACTTTGTTTTACAGTATTATTAGTCTTAATATACTATTTATATTTTTTACAATATAAAAAATATTTTGGTAATATTCACATTTAAAAATAAAAAAAAAAATTAATAAAATTACCAAAGAAAAAATTAGGATTTTGAAAAATAAAGACAAAATGCCTTGAAAATACACTTGATTGTATATTAGAAAGTAAAATTAATTTTTAATATTACAGATCAAGATCGAAGTCAGGATCACGATCGAGGAGCGGATCGGACTCGCGCTCACGCTCTAATAGTGGTTCACGTCATAGTCGATCCAATTCCCAGAAGAGCGGCTCAAGATCACGTTCAAATAGCCTTGCCTCTCGGAAAAGCAGATCAAAATCAAGATCTCGATCTAGAAGCGTTTCAGTTTCTGATAATTGAGAATGAAACATTTGACACTTTATTGTTGCTGTTTGAACAATTTTTGCTAATTTGAAAGCACTGTACGATGTCCTCAAATATTAATTTTTCTTTATTTGTAAAATATAAGTCCCGAAGTAGAAATATTGACGATCGCGAAAATATTTTTCGCTTTGCAAAGAACTTTGCAAAAACTATTGCTGTTCCTTTTTACATTCACTTGGAATTCACTTTTATAGAGTTATATATTTTTAAAAATGATAATTTGTAATAAATTTATGTCTAAGAAATTAAATATCTTTCAAAATAAATTTTTGTTTGGTTGATTATCATATCATTCATTTTCTTTAATTATATCTCAATTATATTCAAATTTGCTATAATATAAAAATAGTTTGTATGCAAATATAATTATAAAATTCTACAATCGAATGAAAACATATTTCCGTATAAGGACATTTCAACAATTGTTACTATTATATAATAATCTAATGTATATTAGAAACTAATTTCGGTTCAAACAATTTGTCACATACAAATTCATATGATCTATTAAAAACTCTACAAGTTTTAAATATATATATATTTTTTTTAAGCAGATAAAGTATTCGATAAAGATTCAAGAAATAATTAGATCAAAATGATAAGTGGTCTAAAATTTAAAACTATTTGTTTATATTATTATCTATTGGTATAAAATGCAAATAATGTTGCATAAATTCAATCATTTCTTTTTGAAAATACAAAATTATAAAATGATTTTACATTTTTATTTTAATTACAAAAAATTATATTTAATTAAAAATTTGCTAAGTATATTCTCAATTGATTAAATAAAAGTTTTTTTTTAATAGCTTATGCTGTATTACTATTGTTAATCATTTACAAATATTAATTCTTATATGTATAATACATTAGTAGTTATAATTCTATTTCATTAATAGGTAAATAAATAAACTTTTTAAATTAATTTAAATTCATTTATTTGAAAAGGAAAGTTTTATGAAATCATTTATTTATAGTTAATTGAATAAGAATCTTTCATAAATGAAGGTTGTTAAATAAAAGAAAGTAAATGTTTGTCAAAAATTTTGAATCTATAATTTATAACAGTCGAATTCCGTTGATTAAGACATTAAACATTTGGAACTTTAGTTCATCCCCTATAAAAACACTTGATTTATTTAATATATTTAATTAAAAAATTATAGTATATCCTTAATCTATTAAATATTTAATTTCATATATTATAGTTAATATGAATTTATACGTTATTTTTTAAACGAATGATCCTCATAAATAAGCGTTTTAATAATAACAATTAAGTATATTTTGAACTTCAATTCTATCTTAAATAAAACAAATATATAAAATGTTTTTTTAATTTCTTTAACTATCCATTAATCGTTTTTTAAAAATTCCATTAACTATACTTGGAATTATATTACTATTTTTTTTATTTTTTCATCATATATTTTTTTTACTAATTCTTTCCAAATTTATTATTTATAATTCAAAATTGCATTTAAATGTATTAAAATTTTAATTAAACTTAGACGGTATAATACGACAGTAAATTTACGTGTTCATTATATTATTAATTCATTTATCGTAAAATTTAATTATTAACAATATCTTTTATAATTCAAATTAATAAAAAGAATCATCCTTTTTGTATACAATATGTTTCCACAGAAAAATATCTAATTTTTATCACAATTTTCATTTTTTCATGTTTCAGAAAATATTTTGAATCTACTTATGTTAAATTTCAAGATACATTAATTATAACCAAAACTTAAAATATCTGTTTGAATGATGTATTTAGCATTGAGTAATATTCATTAATTATGAAATACCAATGAATATTGATATTTCTATGGGCTTAAAATTAAAAAAAAACTTTAAAGTGGTATTAGTTGTTGAAAGTATCTCAAGATACATTTCATTTTTATTACATAAAGATTATTTTTTAAATTTTGATTTATATTTAAAACAAAAGTATCCAAAATAAATAAATAAATATATTTTACTTGAATAATTGTTGCTATTTTTTATATTAATGTCTATAATTTTTTTGTAAAAAAAATGTAAATTCTTTGAATTATCGTATATAATAATTATCGAACAGATTATGTAAAATATTAGCAATAAAACGTAATAATATTATATAATAATAATATTATATGTTAGAAAATTCCGTATTGGTATTTTATATAATTACTTTTTAATTTGAAAATTTTGTTAATAAATAATATAATTTTATATAATTTTATAATTATTGTATAAAGTTTAATATAATAATTAAACTAAAATAAAAATATTGAATCAATAATGAATGATTTCGATTTAAATAAATATATATTTTTATTAATTTTTAATATAATTAATCTCACTTTTTATTTTTGTGTATCATATATTTATTACTGGACACGTTTAGTCGAAGGTTTGATCGTCCGACCAGTCTTATCAAATCTTATAGTTTATTACTACAATCAGGGAAAAACAATTTCGTAAATATATTTATACGTTCATATTCTGCAGTTTCTAATTATAAATAATTAACAAGACCTACATTGATTGATTCCTTCCATATTTTTCTTTAAATATCACATAAAATCACACATTTTAGTATATGTATAACTTTTATATCAATTTTTTTCTATTTTCCCATTGTTTGTGGGTTGTGTGCATGTATGTTCATGTATTTGATCATAATTATTTGTCGAAATAGATCTACTAGATTATTTTTATTGACTAAGAAATTAACAAAACAGTGTACTTTTTATAAAATATTAATAAGAATTAAATTTTTATTTGTGATTAATAGGAAAATATTTATAACCATTATCATAAAGTTTTTTAAATAGAAGTTATTATACATGTGTGAATAAATATTTTTTTCATCTATAGTATTTCAAATAGTTTTTATTTAAATAATTTGTATTTCTATGCGTAACTTGATACAACATTTCCATTTGAAATCAAATCAAATTTAAATTAAAACCTAAATCATTATATACTGATAGATTGATCACGTTTTATAAAGTCAATAAATAGAATATTTACAGTTTTTTCTTAGAATTTTAATATCTAAAATACAACTACATTTGTTAATTGTCACTTGAATGAAAAATAAATGAAAATATTGAGAAAAAGTAAAACAAATTTGACATACATAAATTGTAAACATTTTTTAAATATGGTCAACATAAAAAATATCTACTCTTATGATATTAAAAATTACGTTATATGAGTTTTTTATATGACTTTATATGAACTTATGTTAAACAAATTAATGGTATTTATCATTTCTTCGTTTAAAAAGATTTGTTATATTCCAAATCCATTTTACTTAATTATTATAATATAATATACCACATCTATGATTATGTACTCATGAAAATTATACTAATCCATTCGATTCTTGCAGATGACAGTATTATGGATTTAATTCTTGAAAATCGCATTGAAAATACTATGTTTCGAACTGAAATTATTTTAATTTGTTTCGATTGAATTCATGTAAAAGAAAAAGTTGTCAAAGATGCCTTTCCGGAAGATAGATGCTTACCAGTAATGATTCTATATTGTCCTTAGAATTTTGTTATTAGTTTTATTTTTTTCGATGGAAGGAAGTTCAACTGATAGATTGTTTTATGGAACAGCAATATTTGAGTAATCCAGTGCCATGAATGCAGAGGTCCTGTCTTTTTTTTTATTCCATTTAAAGATAACGAGATGATATTTGCTTTATATGGTTTTTAAAAAAATTTTCTTCGTGTAATTGTCTTCGTTGCTTCCTACTCATAGTTGGTTTGCTGTACATCTATGTTCATAGCTTCTTTTAATTTCTTTTTAGGACTTTCTTTTAATTTCTTCCAATGAAGGTTTGTTAAGTCTGACATACCTTCTTGAAGCGGCAACTTGTAGCAAGCACAACAATTTAGTAAATGATGTGTACCGATCTGAGAATCGCTTTGATTTTTATCTTACTTATCTTCTCGAATGTATGTTTGAGATTATTTATATCTGTATTCATCTCCACTAGTAAGTAACGTCTGCAACTTGCTTTGGAATTTTAGTTTGCCTCGGTATATCGAGGTTTGAAGATTATGACACCACTAGCTTAAGTAATTTGTTGATCTTTTAAAGCCTTTGAACTGTCTTTAGATAAACTATTTAGGTAGCACCTCGTTACCATTTTTCACCAAGTTATATACATTTTATGAATATCAATAGAATTATCATATGTGAAACTGTCGAGATTAGATAATGTATGACATTAATGGCCAAAAATTTATATTTATATGATTTTAATTAGTTTGTATTTTCAATAAATTTTGCAAATTAAACAGTAGCAGTAATATGATAAAAGTGTAGCCAAATATGTCGAATAGAATGGTTCCGTGCTATTTGAAAGACGCACTGTTCTAACTTTTGGTATTTCCTTCGGGTTAGTTTAACAGTGGTCGTAGAAATAATGCGTAACTTTATTTCCGAGATTAGAAGGGTCGATTTCCCTACTGACTTGATAATTCGCATGTATTGATTTTATTCTTTATATTTTTTTAGAATTCAAAATAGTTTACATTTACAATTATTTTTAATTATTTTTATATTCTTGATTTAATATATATTATACACATTAATTTTGATGTTAATATTAGATTCTGTAAGTTATTAAATAATACACACATTAGAATGCGTATGTACAAGTAAGCTGAATGTGAAATTTTTCTCCTAATGTGGTATCAGGTAAACACCTCCACAATATTAACTTATGAATGTAAATTCTATTAATTTTCATCAATTTTGATACAGGGTACTATGAAAATAAATTAATGCATAAGAAGATATTCATCTTTCTCTGTCTCTCTGTATATCTCTTTGTCTCTCTCCCTCTCTCTGCTCCTCCTCCTTCTCCTCCTCCTACACTTTCTCAATCGTTTTTATTTTGTATTTATAATGTAGCCTCACAGTCACATATATATTACTTAATAAGAAATATGGAAAATGAGTTTTAATTAGTATTTAGTTTAATTTGATGCAAAAATTTGAAATGACTTTAAGAATATTATAGATTAGTAATTACAGTATAAATTAATATAATTTTAAAAATATAATGACTAAGATGATTAATAAAATATGCATCAATGAAGGCACGTTTAGATCATTTAAATATATAGAATTAAAAGTATGTTCTACGAAATTAAAGAAAATATTTAGTGAATTCCGCCTGATATTCTTAATATTTTACCTTCATGGAAAATTAAGGCTAAATATTACTTAGAAATTTTGACACATAATGTACTTAAATATACATATGCACAAATTATAACACAGAAAGTATTAGAAAGTATCAGTTAGTTGTTAATTTTCATTTCGTAAACTTAGGATTTTTTAAACTTTTAAAATATTTAAATATTTGCAAGTACTATATTAGTATATAAATTAGTCTGTTTGATCAGTAAGTAAAACCGTAATTTTATTTGTTGTTGATATTATTATTTCAATATATATTTCTATACTATAAAAGTAATTTAACATGTAAACATTTTTTATAATAAAAATCATTATTAAACCTTGAATTAATAAAATTAGTTATTAATCTAGTGGTATAAGGTATAATCGAGTTTTAAGGCATTATTAAGTACAAAATATTAAAATTAGATAATGTATTAATTTTATAAAACCTCTATTTTGTAACAGTTCAAATGTATAAATTTGGAATTTAAAATAATTTTCAATATTTTACTATTTTTATAATTTGTGAAACGTATTTAATGAATATATATGTCGTATATTTAATATTTTCAATATATGTTGAAGCATTATTTAATTATATGTTCATGATATTTTTGAAAATACAAATGAAATGGAGTAGTCATAGTAGTTAATTGTTACGGTATATATTTCTCTTAAAAAAATTAAAATACAAGTTTATTCAATTAGTATATCAATTCCATCTTTTGAGTTTTCATAATTGTTTAAATTCATAATAAAAATATTCATTTTTTGAGCATAATTTTTAATATTTATATTGTTTAAATGTTTTATTTTTTGAATGTAGTCTAGTCTGTGTATTTAAATATAATTTAATGATCTTACTTTGTTTTCTTTTTAGAAATCATAATAAAAATATCAAAAAATATTTCATTTAAAATGTTATCCAACTATTCTCGCATTTGGTTTTTTATTGTGTACGTGACGATATTTCCGAAAATCGAAAAAGCTATTCATTACACACACATACATGGGCGCTGTATGCGCAATAGAACAAATGAAAAAGTTATTGATCGAATTCCCAGATTGAACAAGAATGAAATAATTCGTAATACCCGGGATTTATTAAATCTACCTACTAGACCGCACTATTCTAAGAATGATTCTTGGCAGATAAAGAGATCAGCTTCAAGGTACATTTATGACGTTTTCAAGAATACTGTGGATAAAAATCAAGGTAATTTATATTGCATTTTATAAATATTTAGAACCATTAATTTGATTATTGAAAGCATTTCCGTTTAAAATATCATTATAAAATATTCTTTAGTATTATAAACACATTGTTTTTATTAAAAAGCATATTAAATTAAAAAATAATTTTTTTATTATATTTTTACATATTGTTTTTTATATTATCATTGTTGAAAAATATATAATAAATAATGTAAAGACTCCTTGAAATATTGTGAAGTTATTTGATTATAGAAATATAAATTAATTCTTATTCTTTTTTAATTATATTAAATTTTTGAAAATTTGTATAGTGTATTTATAAGATTCATAAGCTGTGTATTATAGGTAATTTGAATTATAGGTAACCATTTATGCTCTATGAGTTTCTCCTATGTAACGGTTTTACTCATAACGAATTATCTTCTTATATAATTAATTATACAAAATCTCAACTTTTTTTTAAATACATATTTATTTAAAGACTGTTATTATATAAATTTGAACATTGATTATTAAAAATTATAAAATCTATACCATCGAAAATTATAAATGTCAATAAATTTACAATTTATTTATATAATGATTTATCAAAATATTTATTTTTAATGATTTGTCAGTTAGTTCATTCCAATCACTTCAAATTTTACAATAATGCAATTAACAGTAGAAATAAAATATGTCATTTATAATATTTATTCAACTTTAATACTTGGTTAACTATTTTTAATGTATAATTTTTCATCTGATAAATTAAAGAATTTACGTATAAATCATAAACTTTTAGCTCAGAGCTACAATTTTACTATGCAAGATCTTCAGACTATGGAGGATAGCGATATCATTATGACGTACGCAGGTTTATATCATAACGAAGGGAATATTATATGGTTTGATGTTTCAATTACTCCAAGTATAGATTACATTATCGGGGCTGAATTACATCTTTATCCTAATACTTTAGACAAGAACTTCAAAATTTTAGTTTTCAGTATTGTATCACAAAGAAAAAATAAAAAACGTCTCCAGTTTATTGAATCAGTGACAGTTAATGCAAATTATAAGGGATGGATCAAAGTGAAGATAACTTCAATTCTGCAGTATTGGTTAAAGCATCCCAAGCATAATTTTGGTTTGCATTTATCTATTGTATATACTGAAGATAATTTTAACGAGCGTATTGATGAAATAATGGAGCTTAATACTAATTCATCAGAAAAAAATCCTTTCCTCGTAGGTTATTTTGTAAGCTCTCAAATATTTGACGAACGATTAACAGGTAAAAATAAAACAAAACGAACGTATATATTTTATATATCATTTTTACGTGTATTAATAAAAAAATTATTGGATGAACATTGTTTAAAGCAATATTCAGTAATTTAAATAAATATGATTTTGTAATCAGATGTATTATTTTTTTATTAAGGAATGCGAACATTTAAATAAAAATATATATTGACAAAAATTATTTATTTTTCAATTAAACTATGTCATTTAAATGGAAACTATTAGTTTTGTAATTAAATACTTTAATATTATTTTCTTTAAATAATGAAAATGAATATTTTATTAAAATAAATGTTTAATAATATAAAAAATAGTCTTCTTAATTAGCTAAGCAATTGTCATATTTATATTTTTCATATCGTTATATTTTACAGCTAAAAGTAGATGGAAACGAAGCGAGGCATACTCAACTACGAATTATTTAGATAATCCTTACATGTATAAAGATACGTCAAAGCGCCGAGTAAATGCTGGATCATGCAGATTGCAGAAGTTTTACGTACGTTTTCGTAACTTTGACTTTGATAATTATATTACTGCACCGGAAGGGTACGATGCTCAGTATTGTAGTGGCGAATGTCGTTTCCCTTTAAATGCTCACATGAACGCCACAAATCACGCGATCGTTCAGACTTTGGTGCACTTTTTAATGCCTGGGCGTGCACCACAAGCTTGCTGTGCACCTCGTGAACTTGCACATCTTCCTGTACTCTATTCCCGTGACGGGATTAATTACATGCTTAAGAAATATCGAAATATGATAATCAAAAGTTGCGGCTGCCATTAGTAATCAGTAGTTATTGTAATTAGGAATTCAGAGCTAGCAAGGCCCTATATAAAACAAAAGGTGAAATGGTAAACTGATTAAGGATGTTGCAATTTTTTACATTAGACTAAATTGACGATTACATCGATATTAATAATTTATTTCACTTTTTTTATGTATTAAACACAAAAGGAAAAGAGTAATAACAATGTTAACAATATAATTTAGAACATTAAATAAATACCATAAAACAATATCGATTTTAATATTAAAAAATAATTAGCTTTTTAATATTTTATGTTTAAAATTTTAACGTACGATTGACACATTAATAATAGTAATGATAATATAGTATTATAAGGTAGTTCTGAATTATGTTTATAAATATAATATATTTATAAGCATCAAATAACGTACATTTATAAGCTAATTATTATAATTTAAAATAATATTAATTCATATTAAGGTTAATTAAATACAACTTGATTGCCGCTGGTAAATTAGTATTATATATCCGTTTCTCTTATTACCAACAAATACTTTTGAAAACCTTGTAAATTTGCAACGAATAATATTACAAAAATAATAATAAAATATTTCTTATTTTAAGTTTTAATCAAATATATTAGAAATATTGTTAAGGAAAAAGGTTCTTAATGGTATCTTAATAATAACCTCTATAAAATAAAATATTTATTATAAAAACTCATTCAATTTAGAACTTTGACAAATATATTTATACATTTTAACGTGTAAATTATTCGAATTTTATTTAACAATATATTATTAACAATATATGTTCTACAATAATTGTGCGAAAACAATTAACTTCTAATTTAACTTAAAAATATAGTTAATTATTTTTTTATTAAAACGCATATATATATATTATTAATAATAGATTTTAAAATAATTTAAGTTATTGAGTAATTAATTTAGAAAAACAATTCTTATTATTCTTTGCGTTGATATTCATATGTATAGATAAAAAATTTCTATAAAAATGATGAGCTTTTAAAATCTAATTTTAATATAATATTATACAAGAAGTAATAATTAGTATAACAAGTGTATATAATAACTGGCTTTCAATTAAAAATACCGACCATTTGTAATTTAAAATATAATTATAACTATCGTAATTCGAATATGAGGAATTATAAAAAAAATTTTGTTTTATAGTTATTTTTAAATAAATCAAAATATAAACATAATTTTCTGAAAACATTCTGAGTTGTAAATAATGAAAATAACAAACATTGTTTTTAAAATTAATTAATTTTATTATAGAATTATTGTTATAAAAAATTATATAAAAAGAATATAATTTAAGTTAATTATTTTCTGTTTATTATTAAATATTTTAAAAAATTCCATGAATTACCAAATTTCATATATAGTTTTATTTAGAAAAGAATTATTAAAATTTATATATTGATAGAGTATCTCTAAATTCTAGTACTCTAAATATAATTTAAGTATTATATAATTAACACCATTTTTAAGTATTGAACAATAGATAAGTGAAAAGATTTTTAATTTTCTCTAAAAGTAGAATATAAATACAGTTTATACGTTTATAATTTTTAGTATTGATTTACTTTTATTCGCAAAATATAACTAAAACATAAATTATTTATATTTATTTATGAAATAACTAAGGATATATTTAAATCACGTATAATGTATAAATAAGAGTTAATCTATTTCAGTCTACAAATGAAAAATATTTTACATCAATCTAATTTTCGTGTAAAGTATTTTATAATACTATTTACAATATTGCGAAATTATTGGTATACTGGCGTTATCAGAAAAAATATTTTTATGACATGAAAAATTAATCATAAAAATTGGTTATTTATAAAATTAATAAAAAAATTTTTTAATAGAAGAGTTTAAATTAAATAAATAATTAAATACGTCTATTTTATATAAATGCGACAAAATTAAATTTTAAACAAAATGATAAAATCTGATTGAAAAACTGGTAGACCATGACACGCTTATACTTAATATTATTTAATGTTTATTTATAGTAAATAAAAAATCAAATTAATGAAGATTTTATAATGCAATATTACAGGTATTATGAGATTTATAAGTAATTTCACATTTATTAAATTAATAGTTGCGGGTAAAATAATTTAAAAAGAATAACATTTTAATTTATATTAAAAATTGTTAATTGATTTATTATTATATTGCTTGTTTATAATACAATTTACTTAGTTCTTGAATCAAATAAATTATTATACTTGGATCTTAACTGATATATATATATATATATATATGATTTACTGTAAATCTATATACGTTAAAAGGCTTAAATAATTAATATAATATGCAAAAGTTAAAAATTTCAAAAATTAAAAATAAATTATCAGAATAAAGTAATATAAAATAGAAAAAACACTGTTATAACTAAATTTTATTTTATTAACTTTAATTTTATTCCTTTTCAAAACATTCTTATTGATATAAAAATTAAAATTAAAATTATTAAATTAAATATTAATATAAATATTATTATTTCAATATATTCAATTATTGAAGTTCAAAGATAGATCTAAAATCACTAATTTGAATTTATAAATATTTCTATATATATATATATACTGATTTATAACCAAATATCAAATTTCACTTCTAAAATAATTATACAATTTTGAATGTGTATGTAAAATTTTGAATATGTTTACAATGATACATTTTCAATACTTTGTAATATTTTTATTATATATTTTTTGTAAATTTATTTATATGGTTTGATAGTTCGATTTTCTATTATCAAGTTTAAGTTATAAATACAAAAAATTGTAAGCTATTTTTGTAAATGGATTAATTGCACGAATATTAGGATGCAGGAATATTAGGTTTTTTCAATTTAAATACATATATAAATATATTTTTTTTATTACAAATAATTCAATCTGGAATTTTAAAGATTTTTTTTATAATCTATATTCTTGAATTTTACCAAAATTTAATGTTTTAAAGGAATCGTATGTTTTAATTTTGATTTTTTCATTAATTTTCAATTTTTCTTCTATTATATATACTATTAAATATAAAGTAATAAAAAATGTTATTTTACATTTCGTTTATATTTTATTTTATAGTTTATGTGTAATCGTATATATAGTTATTTGTATTATATTACAGAAATTCAAAGAAATTGAAAATTTTTATATATTTTATATAAAAATTTTTTATCTCTTAAAGTTGAATCAATAAGTTATTAAAAAAATATTTCTTAATTTGTCGTATATGACGTATTAAAAATTTAATTTGCGTTAAACAAATATTTTACCGTCAAATAGATCAAAATAAAATTTATTGAAATATATAATAGAATTTACAAAACTTATTGAAAATAGAATATTATAAATATAGAAATTAATTAAATATAGAATTCGGAAATATAATATAATAATCAGAAGTTTTTTTTAATTTATGACTACATATAATTCTTAAATCTGATTACTAGTTTTTACAATCTTAATTTTATATCGCATAGAATAGAATAAAATAGGAGGATTGGAGATAAAAATATTAATAAAATTGAATTTTTTATAACAAAATATTTTATAAGGTAATATTGTTTGCTTTTGTTTAAATTTTATCAATATATAGTATATTTTATATTCTTGAGTTTTCTATTTCACCTTCTACTCTCAGGATATATATATATATATATATATATATATAACCAATTAGGTGAATCGTAATTTAAAAATGATTGCTTCCAAATGTATGTAAAATCATAGATCTTTATCTCCTCATGAAATATTTGTATATTGAATATAATTTATGTTTATTTGAACTTGCCTATATTATTTATTCTTAATTTTGTTATTATATTTAGTACACTGGAAAATAAAACTAACTGTTCAATATATAAGTGCTTAATCATAATAATTTTAATTTGATTAAAAATGCAATGTAATTAATTCATGTTTAATCTTATTTGTAACTAAAGTATAAATTTAACAATATATTTACTTAAAATATACCCAGACTTATATAAGTAATTTTTATTTAATAGTAATAATGTACTAAATTTGATTAAATTTTTATTTTTTTTTCAAGTTTCACAATTTTTATTATATTAAATAATGTATTTAATCATATTTTAATGAAATAAATTTAATATTTTTATCAAATTTTGTTGAAATATTGAAATTTTTGGGTTTCATATAATAGATGCAGCCAATATATCGATATTGTCATGTATTAAATGCATTTATTCAGAATACATAGTTAAACATAAATTAATCACAGAAAGAAATATTTTATTTTAAATTTATATTATTTATAATAATTATGAAACTACTCAAAATACATATATCTAAATAAAAATGTTTCTTATTGAAAATACTTTGAATTTTAATAACAATTTGCATTTTTACTAATGCTATTCATTAAAAAAATATTGTTTTTTAATTTATAATTACATTTTTTTACCATTTAATAATTTATAATCATAAATAAATAATTAATTGATATTATCAGTAATTATAAACAAACAATGTAAATATTATTCAAAGGTATTAACAAATTTCTTAAACTTTTTTTAGAATTTGTTATTTTATATATACAAAAAAATTATTATTAAAGTTGTAGAATTAATAAATTATGTTTTTGATTACGTAAATTAATTAATTAATTTTTCTCGTTTCATAAAAAATATAGTTAAATAATTGTCACGTAATGATAGAAAATAAATGTTAATCTCTTTGTTATTTTATATTATTTTATCTGAATTTTGTTTATATATACGTCCGATTTATGTATACTACTTATGCAATTACATATTGATTATGATCTATAGAAAAAGTTTACTTTAATTAATACTTTTTTTTGTATTTTTAAGCAATATCTAAAAACAATATAATTTATATTGCAATAAGAAGCTCTGAGTAGTTTATAATGTAATATTTATACGTAAATAAAATGAAGAAGTACTGATTACATGATGTACATAATACGAAATATGGATAGTCATTAATATATATAATTAACTCCGTCCCGTTTTCTTGATTCTCGTTTATTATTTCATCTTTTATTTTCTTCTTTAAATATGGTATATTCATTATTCCGTCTTTGAGTCAGGGAGAAGGCGGCGTCAATAGTATTGAAAGTTTCATACAGCAAGAAGAGGGAGAAAAAATAGCCGAAGTTGTCAAGATCTCTGCAGATGATAAGTCATTTGACTGATAACGAGCATATAAAACGTACATTTTCATAGATATTTTTCCATTCTTCGAATAAGATACAATAAAGACTCCACGGTAGCTTGTTTGTGGAAATTATAATGCTTTTACGCGCAACATGAATTCTTGATTTTTGTAGTGTAAATTTGAGGAACTTAGTATTTTTAAATTTAAGATCTACATAATACTTTAGATAATAAAATAGTGTGATGAATTTTAAATAAAACATATAAAACTATACATATCGGTTATGATTTGCTATCATGTAAAAATTATTGAAGTTTTTGATACCACTTGTGTTGTGTTGTTCAGTATTTGATATAATATTTGATGATTTAGATAAATATTAAAGTGTTCTCAAATTAATAAAGTTAAAAGTTTTCGAAAAATTTTAAGTATTTACGTAATTGTTTGAAATTAAAGTATAATTTATATTGTGTTTATTACATAAAAAATTGTGGGAATGGAAAATAAATCTCGCACAAAACAATGGCCACAATATTTAGCAGCCATAACTGGTAAATTGTACAGATTTCATATATATTCATTAATTATATATATGTAAATCAAATATTATATTATTTAAATATTACATTTTAGCAACATTGTCTATGGCGATTACAGGAGCACATATTGGATGGACTTCTCCAACGCTTCCGAATCTCAAGAAATTAGATTCTCATTTACCAATTACATCTAATGATGCGTCTTGGATAGCTTCTTTTTATTTACTTGGTTCAATTCCTGGTAATATTCTTGCTGCTTTCATCGTTGACTGGATTGGTCGAAAAGCCAGTCTGTTAATTGCTAGTATACCATTAATTATCGGTTGGCTTTTAATAATCGTCGCATGGAGTCCATACGTTCTTTACGTATCACGTTTTATTAGTGGTTTAGGTCAAGGTATTATCTATGTCGTATGTCCTATGTATATAGGTGAAATAGCTGATAAGAACATTCGTGGATCATTAGGATCCTTTATTAAACTTATGGTCACATTTGGCGAACTTTATGCTCATATTATAGGACCTTTTGTGTCTTATCAATGGCTTGCCTATAGTTGCATACTCATACCTATCCTTTTTTTCATTACCTTTATATGGATGCCAGAATCTCCTTATTATTTGATAATTCGTAATCGTCGTAAAGATGCTGAAAGAAGTTTAATGAGATTAAAATGCCATGTATCTAAAGAGGATTTGGAAGAAGATATGGATCAGATGCAGAAGACAGTTATACGAGATCTGAGTGACAAAGGCCACATTTGGGATCTTTTCAATACCGTGGGTAACAGACGTGCTGTACTTATCTGTTTTGGATTACAATTAATACTTCAATTCAGTGGTATAGCGGCTATTGAATCCTATACACAAGAGATTCTTGAAGAAAGTGAGTCTGAAATTTCGGCTGGAATAGCAGTTATCATTCTTAGTGTAATGCAATTAGCAGCTGGTTTAGGTGCCGCAGCTTTGGTTGACAGGATTGGCAGAAAGCCCTTACTATTAAGTACTACATTTTTAGCTGGTGTAGCTCTCAGTGTTAGTGCAACTTTTTATTTTTTAAAGCTTTCATTAAACTATAATATGAAAGGCTACGGTGCTGTTCTTATCACATCAGTTATCGGTTATGAGCTGATTATTGCTTTAGGATTGAGTCCTTTACCGTATATGATGTTGGGAGAGTTATTTCCAACAAATGTCAAAGGATTTGCTGTATCTTTAGCCAATCTGTGGGCATCACTTCTCGCCTTTTTCGTGTCAAAAATGCATCAGGTTATAACTGATACATGTGGAATTTATACGTCCTTCACTTGGTTTGCATCAGCTAGTTTTATTGGTATAACATTTATTATATTTATTGTGCCAGAAACGAAAGGAAAATCTCTATTGGAAATACAAGAGGAGCTGAACTGTCGTACTAAAAGACCAAAACGTAATGGTATTCCAGAAATACAGATTAGTACAATTTCATAATTTTACGTTTTTCTGAATATAAACAAAATAAGTATACAAAAAGAAGTGTGATGTTGATATTATTAACAATCGAGTTATTTCTATAGTGTATTTTGTAACTTTAGTAAGTATTATAATTATTTCTATTGTCTTTAACTTATATAATGGTTTAAGAACTTTAAATACATATTATTTTTTATATTAAATAAATTGTTATCCTTATTAAAATAATTTCGTAATATGATATAAAATATTTAAGATTAAATGACTAATGATAAAAATAAATCAATTATTTAATTTGAAATTATTAACGTTTATGCCAAAGTGTATAAATATAACTATGTATTAAGCGATTAATTAATTTTAAATATTATTTATATTTAAAACTGTGGATATTATATTTTATAATTTTACATTCTATTAGACTGCGTATTTAACTCAATATAATAAATAGATACAAATATAAAATTTTATATCATTAACAAATTTTTTTACATGAAAAAATAATTTTATTTTTGAATCCATAAAAATTTATTATTTTTCTGATACGTGCATTACTTTAAATGTATTTTATCTGACAACAACAAAAGTTGTAAATGTTAAATTCAAACAAAAATAGAATTTACCATGACAAAAATAGATTATAAAAATGAACAAAGACAATATATATCGCAAATTAAAAATTAAGAATTCTTATTCGGTAGATCAAAGTCGACGATATATAATTAATTTTTATTGCAAAATACTCTTTAGTTGAGAAATTTAATCTCAAAATTATTGATATTTGTTAATCTACCCAATAGTTAGCTGATCATTAGTATTTCTTCAGTTTTTCCGATTTTTTATTTTCACAATCTAATTATTGGGAAATATGTAAATGTTATGAAACATTTGATGCGTTTATATAATTTTTTAATTAAGTAAATTCATTGTGTAACATTATTTGAGCCTTACAGAAAAAATAGTTAAAATTTATCTGATAAATTTTCAATTTTTTCTATAATTATAAAATAAAAAATTTTAATATTACGAAATTTATAATATAATTTAACTGAATTTTTTTTCGTAATAATGAACTGTTTCCAAGTGAAATTATGTTTGTTATTAGTCTATTAATATTTTCCATTAGAACTTAAGATATAATTTATTTACTGAATACATAATCTAAATCCATAATTTAATATTTTCAATAGTTATGTTACTGTAGGAAGAAAATAATAAAAATTTTATAGAATTCAAAAAATTGAAACCTTCATACTTCATTATTCTTTAGAATTGATAGAATTTGACATTTAGATTGGTAATTGTTGTTATATTTAAATTTAAAATATTAAGCATAGTATATTATTTCTTGTTAATGACTGAGGAAAAATTCCTTAAATATCTATTGCTAGTAACAACCTACGTTTGATAAATAACATTTTAAATATAATATGAATTTAAATCGATATCATTAACTTAATGACTATAATATTTTTATATATTTATAAATAAATTTCCTACTTAATATAAAAATTATCTTAAGCTATATGATATTTTTACAAAATTTTCATATTTCACTTAATGTTTTCCATTTGTAAAGAGATTAATTAAAAATTTTAAATATTTAAAATCATTATTTATACAGTTTAATCGATAGATTATATATATATATATATATATATATATATATATATATATATATATTTATGAAAAATATAAGAGAAAATATAATGTGCTCAGATTAATAAATATTTGTATAAATTTACTTTTGAATAAATATCTTTTATTTCAATGAATTGTATGGTTGCGTTAATAAAAAATTCTAAAAAGAGAAATTAGTAAATAAGTTTAATTATATAAATAAGTTTATTATTGAATTCATTAATATTTAAAAAGTCACATTAATTTCATCAATATTTTATAAATTTTTATACAGCTAACTATTTCAAAGTAATTTTTAAAGAATTCATCGGAAAATTTATTTAACATGTCATTTTATTCATAGTAATTATTAATTTATATTTATTCTTTATAATATATCTAGCAATTTATAAAAAAATTTTAAATGGGATCCAAAATAAATATAATTACGTAAAGCTAAATTTATGAATACATTTGAATATATTTAATAATATAAATTAAAAAGGCATGAATTTTACATGAAAATGTATACTTTTAAAATTTGTGGTCTTATAATATACCTAATTAAAGAATCAGAAGATAAATTTTTCAAGTTAACAACTGTTTCACAACATTTTCTTAAAGATTAAATTTTTCATATTTATTTTATAAAATATGGCCAATATTAATATTTTTGGAAGTCATAATAGGTATCATAAATAATCTGCGTATTTGAGGGAAAATATTCTTTTTACATATTATTACATAATTTTTATACATAATTTTTATAATTGAATAATATATTATAGAAATATTATATATATTTTATAGATATGATAGATATAATATATATATATATATATATATATATATATATATATATATATATATATATAAATGTATATACATGTATGTTTATATGCATGTATATATGAAAACACACATTGAGGTTATATATTATTAAGGAAATAATTAAATTACGTAATAAAGCATTCATTAGTGTAGTATTCGCGATTTTAATATAAGTAGCGTACAATATTTCTCGTACTAAGTGAATGACTCATTATTGAAAATTATTTGTGCCACTAATTAAAATTGCTTCTTGTACAGTATATATTTAATCTGCATAAGTTAATAATTCACAAAATGCACAAGACAAAATTGATATAATGAGTCATTTAAAATTACATATTTATAGGAACTCTTTTAATTGAAATGTTTAGAAACAAAAATTAATTAAAATGACAATTAAAAAAATACATTCAATTATTTATTTGTTCTTGTTATAACTTAATACTATACAATATTGTGCTTTACAATAGTGTTTAATATTAATTATTATGTAAAAGGTAAGACAAATTAATTTATGTAAATAATTTTTAATATATTATTCTTATTTTAACATTTATTTAACTATTTATAGCCTAAACTAAAAAATAGATTTATATACATTTTAATTTATTTTTAAGAATTTGAAATTTTGTAAAATAAATATATAATACTGTTATCTTATGTAGAAACCATATTTCTATGATGAATTATAACCGTAAAGTATATATTTAATCTTGGGATTTCAATAAATTAACGAAATTATTTTAATAAAAGTTATTTATAAAATTAATCTTTTCATTTTTTAATCCTTTTCATTATCTAACAAACTTTAGCAATATGCTCGTTTACATCTATATGCGTATATTAATGATAACATTATTTATGTAGATTTAGTTCTTTGTTGTGTACTTTTTATATTTTTTACTCTAAGACTGAATATAATTTATAATTTATTGGTTTATGTCTAATACTGTGCTAAGATAAGATGAAGTGAACTTCGTCTGATTTAATCGCATATTATGCATACTGTTTATTAAAGTCTCTGGAATATTTTTAAATTTCGTTTTTTTTTAAGTTGTAAATTATAGTTCATAATATATTTGATTAGTATTTTGATTCTATTATAAATTATTGCTTTCGTTTATTATAAGAATGTATATTAATAAGTAGGTAAATTGAATAAAGTAAATAAAAATTGGGAACGCTCTTATAACTCGATAAATTATATTTTAGAAATGAAAGACATGCAAAAAACAAATAATAATAATAAGCATAAATTTTTAAACAAAATATTGGTCGCTGATCAGATAGAGTTTCATAGATCCGTTATTTATACTCTAAAATTTTATTTTCAAAATTTAAATTAACTTTCGAAACTGTAATTGAATGATTAAATGTACAATAGTTGTATATTCTATTATTGGAAGACACAGACTTGTTGGTGTTCGCAATACTATATTGCAATAAACGATAAAGCCTTTTAGATTAAATGAGTTTAAAAAAAATATAAACATAAATTCTTAGAGGAGCAAAAATATGAGTTTTTAAAATCATGATTTACTTTAAATAATTCAGATATGCACAAATTAAGTAGAAAGAGATAGAAAGATAACAAAAATTATGAGTTATATAAGAGATAAGCATGTAAATTAAAATCTATATTATCCAATATTATCAATTAAACGGGTAAGAATGTAAATAATTTTAGAAATACTACTAACTGTAACTGTATTTTCATTTCACGTTTTGCAATTTATTATAATATTTATATGTTAATGATAATAATTTAACAATTTAAAGAGCATAAAAATTAAAATATATGTATTGCTTAGAACAAAAAATCTAACGTTAATGTTTTGAAAGTTTTGAAACGTTATTAAGGTAAATGACTTTATTTTTGTAACAATATTTCCAAATTTTTAATTTTTAATTTGATATTTACTTATAATTAATGAATATAATGTGTATGTAAAGCCATTTATAAATTAATAAGAGTAATATTTATTGTAAATTATTTAATGTAGTATTTTCTTTTTAGTGATTTTTTTTTGAATTTTTTATTAAACGCTATACTTAATATTACATTCTTTTTGTTATCATATTTGAGATTCTCTTTTAAAGGTGTATAATATCAATGTAAAACAATACTCATTTACTTAGATACACGTTTACTAATAATATTTTTATTTTGCCAATATTATTCAGATTTCAGTAACTTGATATGATTAATCATGAATATATAAAGAGTTATGGTATTTAGAGACATTTATAATATATTTTAGAAAAGGCTTAAGAAAATTTAATGTAAAATATAAATTATTCTTATACTTGCATGTGTTATAATTGTTTGAAGACTCCTAATTAATTTAAGAATTCTTATGGTAATTGTTAAAGGTTATTATTTTACAATACAAATACTATTATTCTTATTCTTTTTATTATATTCTAACGTTAAAATAAATATATGTATAAAATTTACATAATGAATTTAAATATCCGTATAAAATGTATGATAATGTTAAATTACGTTGTAAGAGTTTTCTCAATATATGTATCATCTTTAAGTCTGTTCAAATTTTGATTCGAAGTAAAGTTGTACTTTCATTAAATAAAAGATTAATGCGCGCTCATGCTTTTTATATTTGTATTTGCTATCATTCATAATAATTTTAGATTTGACAGTTTTCATTGTATGTCATATATTTATAATAATCATTTTCGAAAATTCTGTACAACTATCGACATCATTCACTTATTCTTTTTGAGTTCATATGCTTAAAATATTCTTAAGTATTGCGTTTATATATATACGAACGTTTTAGTTAAATCTCACAAATACTCAAAAAAACAACTTTTTCTTATATTTTATTTTTATTTAATCGTAAATTAATTTGTGGAAGTCAAGAGGATATGTAATATCAGGGAGGAATTGAAGTACACATCGTAGACAGGAGTGTGTAGCAAAAGGTAAAATTCAGCTTGAAAAGAGAATTCAAACTGAAACTGAGAAAAATAAGAATTTCTTCAATAAAGAGAGTAACAGATTATCTCTTCAATGTATAGGTAAATAAAGACTTTAAACGTTACGTGGTATGCATAGCCAAGTAAATAAATAATATATAATAAATGAAAATGTAGTAATTAGTAATAATTATTACTATTAATATATATTAATAGTAAATAAAAATGCATGATAGTATATATTCATAGAAAATCAAATTAAATAATAATGGATTTTATTTTATAGAAAAAAATTAAGTATACATATTTTACAATTTTCACTCTTTGTAAAATAAATTATATAAATGTATATTAGCAAAAGTTATGCATTCATAGAAATTTTTTAACTATTATTAATAATCGAAGTGTGAATATAAAATATATTAAAGCTATTTTCATTATTTAATATTTAAACAATCATCATTAAACATTAAATTATTAAGTTGAAAACATTTTATATGTTAAAACATTAATACAGGTTTATTATATGTAATACACTTAATATTATTAATTATTTACGTACACAGCAAATTGGATTCAGGACATCATATCTAATCTAATTATTTAACAATTATTTTATTTTACCTAATAAAATGCTTAATTTATGGAATCGTATAATATAATCAATTATTATAATTATAGTTGATGAATATTATACTGATATAATGATATTAAATTGATACTATTTACCGATGAATTTCTTTTATGGAATTTGAAATTCGAATGCATCTATGACTGTAAAAAAAGAACAATTAATTGAATATTATTATTTTAATCAGTAAGTATTTATATAATATGTTATTGAAAATATGGAGAATAATTTCATAAAATTTGATAAAAATCTCTTGATAATATTCAAAGTACGGCTATAGAAATAATACAAGAAAAATGTTTATTTTTAAAGGTATACGTAATCGTGAAAGTTTCTACTGTCGACTTAACATAATGATATTATTGGTTTAATTCACAACTCATTAAGTTGTATATGGATTTAAGAAGTTTAATATTAAAAACTCATCACGGTTACAACGTGTATTATATTATTCAATATTTAAAATTGAAATATAAAACACATAATTCAATTTCTAATATTAGCAACTTTTTAAGTAGATACTTCAATGTAAATTAAAATAATTGACGTAATCATATTTTTATAAGTAGAAACTTTTATGAAATTAAATACGCACAAAAAAGATTTTTAGTTAAAAATGTAATTTATGCCAAAGCAAAAAAAATATACTTATTTTTATGAATTAAATTTTTTTAAATATATTAAAATTGAATAAAAAATTTAAATATATTAAAATTTGAAAGAATTTCTGCTTTTATAAATTTAATATAATTTTGTTGTTGATGCTTCATATTGTAATGGGATTATGTTGTCATATTGACCCGATACCCGAAAATTATGGACTATAGTGAATGCTGCGCGCATATAAGAGGACACTAAAAGGATAATGGGAAAAACAGATATAAAAAGTGTTTCGAGAATTTGCTAATTATATTTTATTAAAATAATTCTATTCTAACTTCCTGAGTTTTTATCTTCAGTTAAATATCTCTTTTTGTCTGACTAATATTTTAAGTATAATATATTTTATCGACTTTAGATCTACAAAATAAAATAAATGATTTATTAGAATATTCTAGCATTGTTAAACAATCCTTTACATTATTTGCAAAACTAATTTATTAAATAATCGTAGCAAAAAGTTTGAAGCAACCATCCAACTAATTTTGACAATGATAGCGTGAATTTAGTAAATGCACACACACACATATTTATATATATATATATATATATATATTATTGATTTTAAAATCGTTTAATATTTAAAATCATGATATTCTGTGGAACATAATTATTTTTTATGATGACTTAGGCTTATGGCTGATTTCGAATTGTTAGATCTTATCAAAGCATATTCATTGGTCTCTTCAACTTGTATCTGCGTGACGTCACCTCGTGTATGCGCAAGAAATCTAGTGCGCATCTCAATAACCCCGATCACAATGTTAAATAAATCTTTTCTCTTGCACTTTTTCTTGGATCGTGGTTTTCTGCGTTGTGGAGTTTCGGATTTCGTTGCGGGAGGGGGAAACAGTCGTAATTCATCTATTACAGCGACAGAAGTATGCTTTAGTGTGTGCTAAAGTTGTCACGTTGGATTGTAGATGTGCTTTTATATAACGTTCGAGGGAGATACGCCTTTCTATAAATTCGCAAGAGCTTCAACATTTTGGTGACTTTTATTTACAGGTTTCAAAAGTTTTTCAGTCAATAAGTTCTTTGAGAACTAAGGAATTAAAATGTGCGGAGGATTTACCTGTTCAAAAAATGCTTTGACAGCATTAAATATTCTTTATATTGTAGGTGGTGGTCGTCTCTATAGTCTCTCTCTCTCTCTCTCTCTCTCTCTCTCTTTCTTTCTTTAATTCTAATTTTGGTGACTTTTATTTACAGGTTTCAAAAGTTTTTCAGTCAATAAGTTCTTTGAGAACTAAGGAATTAAAATGTGCGGAGGATTTACCTGTTCAAAAAATGCTTTGACAGCATTAAATATTCTTTATATTGTAGGTGGTGGTCGTCTCTTCTCTCTCTCTCTCTCTCTCTCTCTCTCTCTCTCTTTCAGCATACATATATATAAATGCATATACGCATGTTTTTACAGAATAACTAAAATTCTTCTATAAATGTTCATATTTATATATTTATATATGTACACACATCTTTTGCATTTATTATCTTGATGATATTCCTAATAATAACAATAATCACATCACTGTTTATACTTATAATCGTTTCTCATATCTTAATTTGCGTAGGTGGTTGCGTTCATCTTAATTGGAGTTGCTGTGTACGGTAGAGCCTCTGCCTTAGTTACAAATCTACCAATTATTGGAGGGATTTTGGCATGTGGAGTCATATTAATATTAATATCCATACTCGGATTAATTGGAGCTATTAAGCATCATCAAGTCTTACTATTCTTTGTATCCTTTTTTTTAATAAACCTCATAAATGTTTATGCTTATGGAACATTAATCATGTGAGTTATGAGATTGATAGTTATTAAATTGAAAGCTATTCATTTTGTGTAGCATTACTATAAATTAATGTATTTAATACTGTTCCTTAATGTTGTCAATAGTATATGCTTATTTTGTTCCTCTTGTTTCTCATCCAATTTAGTATTGCTTGTGCTTGTTTAGCTGTAAATGCTAAACAGCAGGAACAACTTGCAGATCAAGTAAGTAGTATTTTAATTTATTTATATATTGAAAAAAGAAATATGTTAATACGAAGATATTTGATCGTAGGGTTGGCAACAAGTAGACAATCAGCTGAAAGAAAAAGTGGAATATACATTTCATTGCTGCGGTTTTAATAAAACTACAAGTATTATAGAGGAATTCTCGAGTGGAAATGATTCAGTATGTTTAAAACAAACTGTAAGTTATTTTAACATTATATGAAGTAGAAAGTGTAAATATTATGTTGTCCATAAAAATTATTTATCATTCTTAAACACATTTCAGAAAGTTTGCTGCGCTTACAATCCAGATCCAAAATGCCAGTGTCCATCGTGTATGCAAAAGTTACAGTCTACTATTGACTATGCTTTTAAACTTTGCGGTGGTATAGGATTATTTTTTAGCTTCACCGAGGTAATTTATTGCACTTCATCATCATGAAAAATTTTTAATTGGTATTTAAAATTCACAGCATTTAATATTACTAATCAAGAACTAATACTAAACATTGTTAAAAATTCATAATATTATTGTCTGAAGGTCACAAAAACAGATGCTATATATTAATAATTATAAAACATTATTACTTAGTATTAATTACTAACTATATTAATTACAGTTTGTTGGTGTTTGGTTGACCGTCCGCTACAGGAACCAGAAAGATCCGCGAGCTAATCCTAGTGCTTTTCTCTAGTCTAACACCATCGCCATCTTCCCTGTCTCCCTGCACGACCTCCCAATTAGATGGTGCGTGGTTTCATAATTTGGTTGTGGCCATATAATATATTCTTATAATTTTTAACAAATAAATAACAACGAGGCTTAAGTTTTATTCATATAATATGATCAATCATTTCATCCATGATTTATAAATTCAATGTACAGATATAATGTAGGTTTCATTATATGATTCATTTGAGTTTCTTTTAATAATGAGATGGCCTTTAAGAAAATTCAACAATAAATATTATGTTTTGCTCATACAGAATCCAAAGTTAAAAAAAAATCATTATTAAATTAAAGCTTCGTCCATTATTTAAATAAAGCCAATATATAAAATTATATTACTTTTTCATTAGTAATAATAAAGTTTTCTATTTATGACATTTATTTTTAATATTATTGCACACTATCCTAAAATTTTTAAATGTATAATATATAGAATATTATATTCTGTATATTTCGTGCGTTTTTGTGTTGCGTGCGTGTGCGTGTGTGTTTGTATAAATTCATATGTATGCTTACTTGAGCAAAAATTAAATATTATAGTTAATAAATAGTAAAATGCGTGTATTAATATTTGTAATTGTATTTAAAATTTTCTTACAATTTCTGCTTTAACACGTTCAAATTACGAATGACACAACAATTTTATATAATATCACTGCCGCTGCATAATATACTACTAAAATTTTATATAATAAATTAGTCTGAATAGTTTTATAGTCATACATTAAACATAATTAATAATTCAAATTAAAAATTAAATAAAGTGAAAATAATTGTTTATATTAAATGTATGTAGGTAATTAAAAACATTTATTTATTTGTGTTAGTTTTTACTTAATTATATAAGCATTTGTACTCAAGTTTGCAAAAATATTTTAAATATTCTGTATTAGATGTATTTTCAAAATATTTTAAAATATAATATCTGTATACTTTGAAGTATACTTTGAAAGGCTTACATATTTCTAATAAACCTTTTAAATATAAAAATATACATATTTATTTTATTTTACAGGTGATTGCGGCATTCTTGGCAAGACGATATCGAAATCAGTTAGACCCAGAAGAATCAGCTGCTCGAGCTATGTTTCCGCGACATAATTATCTATATTAAAAAATGATCTCCTGGCAATCTCTATGATATTTGGTCTTGTGCTTCAATTTAAAATACTCATTAAGACCTCATCCGTATATATGAGATTGATTCGTTTTTTATTTTTTGATTGTAAATTTATTTAATGCAAAATAATTTGTTCTGCATTTCCAATAAGCCAAAGAAAAATCTTTCAATTGGATACAGATCCATTATATGCAAGAAACTTGTTTTTACATTAACTTAAATACTATATTTTATAATTTCTCAGTAAAATTTGAATTGAAATGATTTGTATCCAATTTTTATTTTGAACGAATAGTTCCGTGAGCGATTACAAGTTGTATCTTCATCAATTTATTTAGTATGAATTGGATGAAATGTACTAGCAAGAATGTGTGCTCTAGTCAGCCACTGAATATATTCTTATCAAGCCTCAATGCGCCTTGTAGTAAATTATTAAAGTTACTTTTATTAGAGAATATTTTACAAACTTACAACTCGAAAAGATTCCAGTATAAAATGCATTTCAGACCATTCCATTATTAATAGTATTTAGTTTATTAAAAATTTTTTTTGTCTAATTTTTATATTGTTAGTAATTCAAATGTTTATATATTTTTGGAGAGATTTATTTCAATTACAATTAAAGTAGTAAAAATATTAGCCGAATATCATTGAGCTACAAACTTCTTAAATTGTATAACTACATTGTGCGACAAACATTTTATGTTACTTTTATTTTTAAAATAAGCAATCTTTGCTATTATTTTTATATAATGTAATTTTGCAAGTGTTATATTACTCGATCTGCTTTATTACTATGTAATACTTAGTTTAAGTTCACAAGAAATTCTTCATAGCTTATTTTTAGCTAATAATTTTAATTTCTAAGAATACATGTTAATTTTATTGTGCTTTTGCGATTTAAAATGAAATTCTTTATTAAATTTGGAGTATTCATGCATATGGTTGCTAGATTTAAGTTCTATGAATGACATTTGTATGTTGAGTAAAAGTATAAATTTAAATTAAATCTAAACCATAAAATATAAAACTAAAAAAAGAAAATATATATGTTTTTATTTCTTAAATATGAAACACATTTGAATTCCTCTAATAAATTTATATTTTAGGTTATTAAATTATAAAATAAATAATCATGCATTGTGTTATAAATAAGAAAAAAACTGTAATTTATTTAGTTTTCAAATATTGATTCGATATATGATAGCTACTGTATTATTAATCAAATTTAAAATATCCACTACTACTTGTATCGTAATGGTAATACATAATCGTAAGTATATAAATATATATCCAGTAAAGGAACTGTCTCGGTCATCGATTACCATAAGGGCTTTTAAGGTTTTCTTATTTCAATATCAATATGAATGATTTTCTGTTTCAGCAGTAATGTATGTATACTTAAATTTCAATAGTCTGAAGTTTTGATGTTTTAGTATTACAAAATCGTTACATAATTCTCAGAAAGGATTATAATTATTAACTAGATATATCGTAATATTGTGATCTTTTCGAGCTCTAATTTTCTACAATTGATAATTCTTTATTACGCTTAATTTAAATCCAACATCTCTTATTGGGAATATTATTATTATATTGTTAAAAATAATATTTAATATTGTAAATTCGAAAGACATAAGAATCTCTATAATCTCCTTTAAACATAGCTTTTTTGCCCTATTCTATTAGAGTAGTTAGCATGCTGGGTATGTAACATGAAAGTAATTACATCTAGAAAATTGAATTTTTATTCTAACTCTTCATTTGTAATGTAGAATTATATATCTATCTTACAATTGGGTCTAAAATTACGACAGTCTTTAAGGATTTAAGGATACAAATCACATTCCTTTTAACATTCGCAACAACTCACAATGCGTCAACATATATTTAATAGATACATTGATGTAATAGAGTATATTTTTATAAATAAGAAATCAATTAAAGAACCTTGCTCCTTTATAGGAGCAGATTATTCACGGATTTCAGTAGTAACCAATAATTCTATCATTATCATTTAATTGTTTTATTTAATTCATTTTCTATACATCAATTATATGCTAATTTTTACGGCAGCAGATTAATTATTATCTGTTTATTATTAATTTGTACATTGGAAAAGGATTTAACTGGACTAAAAGAAGGTAAATCACGGCATATGTAGTGATTAATTTGTCAAGAATTTCATTAGGAATTTTTGTAAAACTGAATTATTTTGCTTATGTTAAAGTCATATTATTTATTATATTCTGTAATGTAATAAATAATATCTAAAAATCATTGTAAAATATTATTGGATAATTATGTAAAAGTATTATTTATTTTGAATAAGCCCAAATTATATTTGAATGTATATAATAATTTATATTTACATATAAAAATTTTATTAAATATAAATTAATTATTATTGTTTTGAATTAGAAAAACTATTAGTGATTATTGTGCATTTTGACATGTAATTTATTATATTTTAAAGATTAGTATTAATTTTCCAACGGTGTTCATAATAGATTGAAATTCTCTATAATCCATGATAAAGTTTTCTCGATATAACTTTTATTTCAAAATATATCGTATAAGACAAATATGTTAAAAAAAATAGATATGCAATTTTATTTAATAATATATACAAATTATATTATCATTTTAATTTTAATTTTCATGTATTTAATTATATTTAGAAATTATTGTAAAATATATAATGTTGCTTACCAATTTAAAAAACCATCAAATTTTAATTTGAGAAAATATAGAGATATGACTAGTTTAGAGTATTATATAATAAGATTAGTGTAGGACATTATAAATATATTAAAGTAAATATTTAAATTATTAATATTGATGTATTAAACCTGAGATTTTTAATATGTAATGTATTTACTGATGATTAATTTAATATTTAGTAGATATTTTTTATAGTTTCATAGTCAATATCAATAAATGTTTATACAGTATTTTTAATTTGATATTATAAATTATTATAATTACCAATTAATATATGCAAAAAATGTTTAGCGATTCCTAATGATATAAATACAATTAACTATTACACGTAGGTGGAGTAGGTGAAGTCTGGAATAACTAAATAGAATAAAAATAACATTATTTATGATAACAATAGTCAACATAAAAAATTAGAGAAAAAATTAGAGATTTTACAAAAATAATCAAGTGTTATTATCCATATATATATCTGCATGTCTGCTTGTATTCTCTCTCTCTTTCTCTCTCTCTCTCACCACTGTATGATAATTACAATCTATTTTATATCTGGTTTTCATTATTTTACGGATTGAAATGAAAATTTTTTTTGAATAACTACTACTACTACTCTCTTTCATTCATTATATTTGTACTCACAAGTTCTGAAATTTAATTATGCGTATTGAATTTGATTAATTAATTTTTCACATTATTTCTAGTTTTGACTTATAAATAACAATAGAATTTTAAATTAAAATCTTTTTAGAATATTTTTATGTTTATGAGCATTATAACAAAATGTTATAATGTTATAATCACATGCATTAATAGAGTGCATACAAAAGATTCGTTATTTTGTGAATTAATGTGAATTTTTTATTTCGATAAGAGCATTATTTATTCTTATATATTTTGACATACGTTTATTCTAAAGAGATAACTAATTTATATATCGAAATTAATATTATTTTATGATATTTACATTTAAAATTATTTATTTTATAATGATACATTTGATTATTTTTATTCTAGGGTTCAAAGTAAAAAAGTATTGTAATTATATAACACATTTTGGATCTACCTATAATAAGACATTTAGTAAAACGTAATACTTTATATTTTATTATTTTAAACCATAGTGATTTGTATTTTTCTTCATGTACAATATTTTTTATGATTTCGTATTATAAACAGCAATATTTATAATCATTTTGAGTTATATTTATTTTTAATTATGTATATTATAATATATTTATATTTAATTTGAGTTATATATATATATATATTTAATTTAAGTATGTATACGTTTGAACACTACAAGTATTTTGTTTATTCGATCGATACAGTGGGTAATTTGTGTCTTAAAAAAATATTCGCAATATAAAAATCTTCTGAAAATCAATTATAACGTCATTATCATACATGTGTCATAGATTTATAGATTTATATAATATGTAGAATAAGTTTAAGTTCAATTGATTGAGTTTTGATCTGGGAAATGAAGAAAGAATGTGCGAATTATTTTTTATTTTAACTTTCATGTAATATTTTACATTACGAATTAATATACAAATTAACTATAGTAAACACTTTTCTTGAATTATTACTATATAATAAAATTGAAACTATAAATAGTGATTTTATGAAATTTTCTAATTATTTATTTACAAATGTATAGTGTATTTTCTTATTATTTTTACAAATCAATATAGTAATCGTGTTAACGTATATCGACATACTTAAATATTTTTCTGTACGGTACAGCAAATGAATAAATATAAATAAATCATTAGAAATTAATGATAAGTAACTTTATTCAATGTAATGAATAGAATTCAATCTAATGAAAAGAAAATTAATGAAAGCAGTTATTTCCACTTTCACAATATAGTAAAGTAATATTATTACCTTTATTATAAATAACATATTTCGTTTTCTTTAATATACATTACTCATAAAAAACTTAAAAAACTCATTGAAAATTTGCTAACGAAAATGGCCTGCTGATACAAAATCTTTATAAAAATGTTTTTTGTTTTAAATAATATTGCATATACTTCTGTATCATCTGAGATTTTCCTTTACACTACGTTTTATGTGCTATGGACCAATTTTAACACACACGTATGTGCAGAATTTTTCGTAAATGTAGGTTCCATAATTTTTTGCTCTTCACATATATATACATACATATATATATATATATATATATATATATATATATATATATATAATATTTTCTAAACAGATTATTATAGGGAATTTAGGAATGCGAGAAATGGAGCATGCGAATGAGATTAAAAGAGTTGGTCCAGCATCCATAGATTTGCACTCCCTGATCGATGAAGGGGCGCACACGAGATGCGCACGGGGACGCGTGCGCCTCCCCTTTCAACCACTAATTCTCCAACCCCGCGTAAAATTTTCCGTAAGCTTGCAGTTGTCGTGTAACCATCTTTTGGTATTGACGGGGATCATTCGTTGTCGGCACTATTTTATATTCGCTTCTTTCCTTTCCTGTTTTACTTTTTTATTTCTTCGATTCTCCTACCTCCTTCATCCTTATTCTTACTTGTAATTTAATCGAGTCTCTGACTCTTCTTCTCTCATATTCTTTCAATCTCTATTTTTGACCGAATACTTAAAATATTCATTTATATAATTGTATTAAATAGAATTGAGTTAATGTGTAAGCATCCGAATAATCGGCGAAATTTTACTTCAACTGTCATTAAAAAATGTGAAATACCGTTTCATATAACAACGTTTGCTATATTATTACTATTACTTTTATTATATTATTAATTAATATCATTTTTTTCATTTGATTATTATTATTTTTCATCTTCTTATTATTATTGCTATTATTAATAAAACACATAGAATTGAAAAATAATTCGCCTGGTTATTATGTAATGTATTAGTAAAATAATGGAAGATGTGTTAATTTTTTGTTCATTACATAATAAATGAAGTTTGTATATATTTTTAATTTTCTAATATTATTTTCCCATTTCTATAATAAACAAGTGATACTATTAACTTTATATATGAAAATTCATACGTATTTAATAAATATAATTATAAAGTTCTTAAAATAGTAAACATAGAATACATAAGTAATCGCAATTTAGTATGTTGAATAGTTTTGTAATTTTTGAAAAATTTAAGATATATTTCATAACTTTATATGATAATTGAATAAATAATACTTTCTTGTTAAAATAAATTTCTCTTAAAAAAATCATATGTTTTTACTGAAAAAAACACGGCTTTTTTTTCAAAACATAATACTTTCGTCTTGAATAAACAATACTTTATTTTTTGAAACAATCAAACATTTTTAAGCATCGTACTATATTTTTAGGTGAAGATAAATTTGTGTTAATGATGCTATTTTGAACCGCTGTTAATAAGATGTGTGATCCACAATTACCTATTCCTGTACAGATGTATTTATGGTGTCAGCTGCGGTTAGTTTAAAAATATATTACTATTTAATAGATGAACTTTGACAGTTTATTTTCCTGTTTTATTTAACTGTTTTCTTGAAAAATTATAGATTATATATATATATATATATATATAAAGATATTGATTAAGTTTTATTAAATTTAGAGCATGCATGGTATTTCGTTATATTTAAATATTATTTTTCGATCTATATTACTATTACTTCACAATAATGTTTGTTATTTATTATAATAAAGTCCTTGCTCTGATGTAAAATTTGTTTATATCGTGTATACCTAACTTATCATTTCAGACCATTCATAAGGGCTAAGCTGGGTAGAGTACACGAAGCATCGTGTGTGGTACGACTATTGAAAATTTTTACTTTTAATAAATTTTATACATAATTGTTTGTTTTGAAATATTTATTAAAATAAATTTTATGTTCTATTCACTCAATGAGCAGTTTTGTCAACATGCTCCCGGACATCATGTAAGTTGATAATTTTTTTAAGTTTAACATTAATAAATCTTATTAATATTTTAATATGGATAAGATTATATTTATTTTTAAACGTATGTTACATGCTGTCATGTAGGAGATGAAAGAAGCTTGTACGGTAAATATGAATATTTAACAAATTTTATATTTTATGTTTCAAATGTACTTTATAATTATTTTGTAATACTTTGCAATACATTTTTCATTGCAGATGTTAAAAAATATTTTAAATTCAAAATAAAATTATTATACATTTTTTATATTAAATAATATCATGATTACTATATCAATTATATTTATGGACAAACTTTCGTAAATACTTAAGACAACTTTACAGTTTAAATAATAGATGGATAATTTAGATAGTATACTTTTGCTTGTTCAATTAACATTTTTCAATCCAATTAATTAACCTACATATCATAAATCTTATTTAATTAGAAAAATTTTTTGTGTATTTCATTTGTCTGTTTTCTTTTGAGAGGTAATTATTAAATTTGTAATCAGTAAGGATATATACCTTTCATAAAAATTTAATATAAATAATACCCTCTCATTTTATTTATGTGCTAAAATTTAATGAATTATAAGTTGTTTGAATATCTCGTGCATATAAACACATCACTAGTTTTAATTAAGTTTCTAATATTATATTGATTTTATGCTTCCAAATGTAATTGTAAATGTAATTATTTTTAAATAAGATATAAATCTCTCTAGATTTTGAAGAAATTTCGAAATAATATTAGAAGCATGTACATTTATAATTCTAATAATGATTAGAAGATGTATAAATGTTGTACTAATAATTTATGTACTTATCAATATTCATATATAATGTAAATTAAGTTTTTTTTTAATACTCATTAGTTTCTTAAATTTTACTATATTAACAATTAATTGTTCATTAAATTATTCGTCACTTATGATTTTTTTACTTTTATTTTTTAATTAATCATAACAAAAGCTTATCGGCAATTATTAATTCTTATTTATGCATATTCAATTACTTGGGGAAATTACAAAATCATTTATGAATAATGTTCATATTAAAGTTAAATTGCGTGTAGATTATATAAGGATTTGCAATATAAAATTTTATAATTAGTTTCGATACAAATCTAATTTTTACATAAAAATATTTTTGGTATATAAAATATTAGTTTTCCAACATTGATAAATATATTGAATATTAAATATTTTAAAAAGATTATAATGTTGTTAATTTATTTGAAATTACACGTGGGTATTATTTTCATTTTATATCAAAAGTTCTGGAATACGCAACATCATACTTATTAGAATAGCTTTCTTTGTACATAATATAGATTTATAAAGAATTGTATTATAAAATTAAAAAATTTAATTTTATATTTAAAGCCTCAATATTCGTCTTTTTTCTGCAACATATTATAAGCTTACATTTTTAACTTTTTTCAACAGTCTCTGGAAAGAGTACTTGTTCAGAATATTCACAATGAACTGATACCTTCTTTAAGAAATATTCTGAGCACAGTGCCACGCTGGCGTTTGATACAAGCTTCCCTTCCTTTTATTATGCACGCTGCATCGAATCTTTTAAACAATAAGTGAGTATTAAGTTTAAGGAGCAGTTATAATATATTTAATAAAAATTTTCATCTTGATTTTAAATTTCATATTGAAATAATTTAATCTATTATTACTGCTTTTTAAAATCTATGTATTAAAGTTTCGACTAATATAACTTTAATTACATTCATTTTATACAAATTGTATTATATGTATTTATATAAATATAATATATTTTTTATAATAAGTTCCGATAAGAATATAATTATATTTCAAAATTTTACATAATACGACTATACATCATACAGTTATGTGACTTCAGTTAAATTATTTGTTATATTATAACTTTAATACATATTTCTAAGGATTGCCTCTAAATAATTATATTCATATTTATAATACAATTGATCTCATTCTTATTGTATACTACCACTCTTTATGTTTTCCAATTATATGCCATACCATTAAATTAAATGTACCGACAGATCATAAAACATTACTACAAACATTTTATTACAATTTGACAATAATTTTATGAAACTTATTTGTATTAGGATAACAAGATATATTTATAATATAATATATTCAAATATAATTGTTATTTTATAGAAAAGATTTTCAGAATTTGGGGCCTTTAGAAACAACTCTTTTATACATACTTCATTGGATTATACTTGACGCTGCCGAAGAATGTATTGACGATGAAGGAGAATTGAACAACCCTTTTTATTACCTTTTTTCAATACCAACAATAACAGTTAATATATTTCTAGTTAATAATCAATGAAATTACTATATAAATTGTAAATAAAAACATGTATTTTAACGTATTTGTTTTAGTTGTTCGTTCATCTATTTGCACCGTTATGTAATTATTTAAAGGATATCGATTTTAAAGGTAATCTTCGATTGGAGAATGGTCAGAAGATTTGGTATCCAATATATGAATGTCGACATCCTGAAGCTACGTGTTTTACGGCTCATTGTAAGCCAAAACCACGAGCTTTATGGAAAACGACAACAAGAACAGTGCGACCGACACATGTCTCTGATGATATTTTTGTGGGTAGTAAGTAAAAGAAAAATTAAAATTGTACTTACTATATGCAATTATATTTAAATATAGATCAATTTATATTAATATAAAAATAAAAAGATAAACAGTACTTATTTAATAATTTATTAATTATTTAATATTTATTAATAATTAGTATATCTATTAGTATATATATATATATATATATAAATATATATAATTTATCACTTTATTTTTTAACTCCTATACTTAATAATATAATTATAAATGCATTTCCAAAATGATCAAAGATCAGTGCGTATAATAATATAACTATTTCATTTTAGATAACAAAAGTCCACAAAGTCAGAATATAAATGTGGGATTTTCTGATCAATCTGTATCAGCCAGTAGATCACTCGATGACGACGTAAGCTTTTTTGTACAATTATTGTATTATATAAGATATAATTAAATTCTTTTATTTATAGAATTCTTGGGTATCATCGCCAAAGGACAAAATTTTTCCCGAAACCATACCAGAGGAAAGTTCCAGTACAGAAGATGAACATGTGGTATGCTTTTTAAAACGATTCTACTCAATTATTAATAAAGAACCTTTTAATCATATGCGAAGTAATGTTGATATTTAAATAAAAATAATTTTTGGAAATTTTACTAATAAAATTATAATTAATTAAAGAATGTTTGATTGAACGAATTATGAACATTAAAATAGAAATTAAAAATTAAAAAATTAAATTACAAGAAATTTGTAGAATAATTTAATTTTAATTGATTATTTATAATCATTAATCATTTTTCTTCGCAGTATTTATTAAATATAAATTTTTAATTATAAATGTAATTTTAATTTAGGTTATATTTACTCTTCCTTCTCTCGATGAGTCTGACAGAATATTGGATGGTGTTAAAGAAGTTTCTACAATATTTGCAGTAGGTTTTTAAAATAATACTTTCCAACTGTGATATGATAATAGAAATTATATGTACCTTTTTAGGGCGAAGCAAGTATCTTTCATGTTGCAATGGGTAGAACAAGTAGCTCTTCAAAACCAACGTTAACTATAGAACAAGTAACTGCAATTTCCGAATTAGATACATGCAGACAATATGAAGGAAAGCCAATTAATTTAAAAACGGGGTAATCTTTACAGACTTTTCATACAATAAAATATGTTTTTTAATTTAACACTACCTTAATTTAAACTTATTTTTGTTTGTTATACTTATGAATTATAGAAAATCTACCGTAATAATAAATTGTTCTTCAAATTATTAATTCGAAATATGAAGCTACAATATTCTTTAAATAATTGTGCGAGAAAATGTTAAATTATTGTTTAATTGAGTTATTTCCATTAAATTCATTTAAAAATTTTATGAATAATATTTTGAAGAATAATAAAATATAGTCTATTATTTTTCATTAAAAATAAGATTAAAGAAGATTTAATACTAATTGTTTTCTTCCACAAACGGAATAGCCAATCAGCTAAAAAATATTAAACGTAAATATGATTTTATATTAAAATAATTTATATTCAAATGATAATTGTTAACTAGTGATACATCAAAAGATCAAGACAAAAATTCTAAAAAATATGAAAAAGAAGTTAAATCAAATGATACGAAGTTTACAAAAGAAGTAGAAAGTAATTCACCTGACGAAGGATTTAATTTCGTATCGGCAATCGATAAGGATGTACAAGCTGCCACATTTCTGGATGTTGCTGTTATAAGATGCCTATTTATTCGTCAATGGCAAGAAGAGGGAATTTTTTGGGCTTTACAATTTTTATATAATCGGTAAGTCAATTAAAATGTTATTTATAAATAAATTATTAGTTAATTACAATTATAATATGTTCATATTTTGGTATGACAATAATGTAGGTAAATAATGATAGCTTTTTGAGAAGTTAAGCTTAATCTTTATGAGTAGTTTAGGCGTAGTGTTAATTAAAATCTTAATTAAATCAATGACAATTGGATATAAAAATTAAATTTAAATAAATATTCTATCTAATAAATCTAATAAATTAAACCTAATTAAATCTAATAAAAATACTAATTCTGTATTTAATTAATAAAACAATACCTTATTCGTTCATTAAACTTTCAAATAAATTACAAATATCTTTCTTTATGTGATTTATTTAATGAACGTCTAAAAAAATCTGTATTTAATTAATTTTATTAATATAAATTTTCAAACGATTAATAAATAGAATTGAATAATAATACATTTCATGTACAAATACAAATATATAAATATAAAGATAGTAAATTATATAAACATAATTAAATTACACTACAAGGATAATTAAATAATTATTTATGATACAAAAAAAAATTAAGATTTATGAAAAATTTTTCAATTTTTCTCATAATATTATTTTTAAAAAGTTTCTTGAGACATTATTTTTTGTAATAAATTTACGACTATGAAATTGATTTAATTAATTATTCATTAGTTTAAGAAGAATAAATGAAAATTCTTCTATACAACAAATGCCTCGACGGCGTAGCAATTCATTACCAATTCCAAAAATTGAAGTTTCTCTTTATCAAAGTCCAGAAAGCAAAAGAAGAAACGACAGAGATGCTACAGATTCTGAAGATCCTAAAGGTCCAATTTTATCTACTGGTAAATGAATTATGCATTAATATAATTATGCACATTACTCATCACAATCACAATTTCATATATAAAATGTGTTAATGTTTATCTCGTTACAGATTTTACATCTGGCGATGTTATATCGAAAATGCATACGGAAATTAGCCATACAAGAACAGCTAGTGAAAAAAGTAAAAAGCGAATGAAAATGGCTGATCTTAAAGCTTTTGTTGAAACTAAGTTACTTTCGAAATCTGAAAAAGCTTTGGAAAAAATTGGTCATGAAGATTCAAAAACAATTTTCGAACAAGTATATACTTAATTATTAATATAATAAAACACTCAACAAATATCTAATATTTATAAAGTTAATATACAAATACATATTTATAGGTTATATAATTATAATTAATATATTATAACAATAATATAAACAAGTGAAAATGATAATAGCGATAAAAATGGTATATTTTTTTTAATTTTCGTTTAACATTATTGTATATGAATAATGAAAATATCTAAACAGTTTAAACATTTCTAATAAAAAAATCATTGTACCGACATAAATTTTAAGACGTTAAACATTATAATAATAATGTTGGCTACGGATATAGACATACAAATTTCATAAAAATTTTTATCATTACTTCGACAGGAATATCATCGAAGCTTAGATACTGGCGAAGGCAGCTTGACAAGACAACCTTCTATTTCTTCAAAAAGTTTTGATGCAAGGGACCCTGATTACATAGAACATCCTACAAATTTAATAAAAGGAAAAAGTATGCCAAGCTTAAGGTATGTAACTAAGATAATTTTCATTAAATTATTAATAATTTCATATTAATTTACGCTACATTTACAAATGTACACGTAGATTTATATATAATTATAATCTTATAATCAACAGTACAGATAAATTTTTTTATTGCAATAATATTTTTATTATATCGAAAATGAGAATTATTTCATACGAGTGTAAAGCATTTGTCAGTATTCGGTGGTATAATCTATTGTCATTTTATTCTTTCATTTGCTTTATTTTTCGAATATTGTATGGAATATTGAAAATTGTACTTCAAATCCTTAAAAAGTATTTAATTTTAATTATGATTAACATATATATATATTTATATTGAATTTATTAACTATATTTTTAATCATTAGCTGTAAAAATATAAATATAAAATTTAACTTTTTTTATTTTAACTCTTTAGTATTTGTAATAGTATAAATTTAGTTTAACTGAATTTTGCTTTATAAAAAATTATCATTTTTGTTTTATATATTATTTATATTTTCTTAAAATATCGTAATCATAAAATATTTGACATCGGTATTTATGAATAATTTAAGATTATATTAATCTTAACAAATATTTATTCAAATTATATCGTATATATTTGAAGAGCAATAAAATTTATGATTAATCGATAAAATAACTAATAAAGAATAGAAATCAAGTTTTGGAATTTCAGTATATAACGTAGCATCTAAAATATTATAATTTTGAATTACTAGATGGCACTGGAAAATATCATGATATTTTAATTTCCTAGTAATTGCATAATATAAATTTGTAGTTGCTATCCTAGATATACATTACTAATTATTTAATATTTAAATTTACTATTGTCTATTTAAATTTAATATTTTTGTAATTTATAATAGAATTAAGTATATTTTATAATATAAAATTGTTCAAATGAAACAAAGTTTCAAAATTTTTATTAAACCATGACTGGAAATTTATTTAATATAATTTTTTAGTTAAATTATTCAGCTATTAACATTTATTTTTATTTTTTATTTTTCAATGTGGTTACATGTTTGTACGATCGGATAGTATATTGTAGCTGCAACGTAGTTTCAGAAAAAATATTGATTGTGGATCTATTTAATTACTAATCTTGATTCTATGAATAATTAATGTTTAAATTAGATAATCAATTATATAGCTTAGAAGCAATACTTTTTTTAAAAATATTTCTTCATAAATAATTTTATTCTCTTATATTTGTATAGCATTTATGTGAAACAGAACACGCACATTACACAGAACCAATGTAAGCTTCGGGCATTAATCAACATTACATTGAGAGATACTTTTCAAATAACTTTACTAAATTTTTGATATCAGAATTAAATACTATTCATTTCGTCTGATATAATACCCATATAAAATTTTTTATAAAATACCTCTTATTAGATAGAATTGGACAGTCGGCAGTTTACTAAAATTCATAAACTGCTTTCATTTTAAAATGAGATACAATCTATAAATTAATGTTAAAAAAATTTCACCCACCTTCATCTACATTTATGTTTTAATTGTTTAATTAATTATAATCATTGCTTATCGCTACGAATAAGTAACAACTTTGAATAATTAACAATTTAGATAAGTTATATTAATGATTTATTCGTATATAATGTTTTTTCATTGGGTTCCGTTTTTATTACTCTCATTCGTCCTTTCATCCCCACCTCGTTGCTCAGCTGCTTCATTAACGAGTTGACCGCGGGAGGGTAAGTTAAGAACGTGCTTATCATTATCAAGAGGTTTATTTGTTTCTGAAAGCTCACGTACTTTACTTTTTGTGTATCTTTTTTTTCGCTGATGCAGACTTTTATAATGGGCACAACGACTAGTAATGTATAGTGATATAGTACCATAGTGCATTATTTAGATGATGTAACTGAATATGAATATATCTTATTCATATGCAATTTGATATAACTGTGTATATTAATATGGAATAGAAGTAAATTATATTATTTAAATAATAACCATTATATATTGTGTCTATATTTACCAATATTCAGAAAAGCTTTGTATTCAAAATTATTTTAGTATTGCACACCCATTCGGCCGCATACAAATGCACGAATATTAAACATTATTAGTTATTATTAAAAATATTAATCTGATGGTTCATTTTTCAAACAAATGCAATAAACTTATTAAATTTTCAAAACCTAGCTCTTTTTACAAAAACATATCAGATAAATCGAAATTACTACAAAATATATCATTAAAATTGATAATTGTAATTTATAAACTTCGATACTGAAAAAGGATATGAAACTAATATTAATCAAACACGAAATAATACGAAACAATTAATTATTTAAACAGTAAAACTGAACATTAAAGTAACAATGCGGGGCATTAAAAATCAAGAATTAATGCTTAAAATGAGTTGTAGTAACAGCAAGTTACTCGTTTATTTATCAAATTTCATTATCAGTAATAGGAATAGTATACTCATGATAAGATATATACATATATATATATATATATATATATATATATATATATATAGGTGTGAAAGAATAATCGTTTCTTGTTTATTTTGACTGTTCACGTCTATAATCATTTTGCTTATATAATATTAAAACATACTACACATATGTACCCACACACATACACACGTGCGTACGCTTGCAAGCACGTGCACAGAGTAGCAGTAGATTCACGCACAGACGCATACAAGTTATTGGTGATTAATATATTATTCGTCGATTTGAAAATTATTGAATTTTATCTTTTTGGTTAGAATTATTAAGTATAGAAATGTTTAATTAGTTTATCATAACCATCATAATTAAATACAATTCAATATAGATTTTGGATTTCTTTATTTTCACACAATTGTGAAATTTATGAATTAAATTTTTACATATTAATCATCATCTGCCTGTATTGATCTACTTATAATAATTCATAATGAAATTTTATATTTGAAAAGAATATTTACTTAATCGAATAAAAATATATAAAAATAATTTTTATTAATAATTTTGCAACATTCTAAAAGCTAATTTATATTCTGGTGTCTACGTTATATTCTATAGGCAAGCTTATACATCTGGAAAGCTAAAATAGTTTTCGTATTAACATTTAAATTAATACATTTCGATTAAAATTTTTAGCGTAACATGAAATTTTTACATTAAATTTGTATCTTTAGTTTGTTAAACGATATTTAGTATGCATTAATACCGAAGGTCTTCTAATGTGTCGCAAAGTATTTAGATCATTAAAAACAATTTCATGAATATAAGCTAATTTTTATAATTATTTCATAAGTTAGTGCAACTAAATATTGTACCTACATTCTTTAGATCAAAATTAATTTATAAATAAATTTTTACAGATTGATTATTAAATAGGTTGAGGTTTGTTATTGTCTAAAGTTAATAATTATTGTTAAATTAAAATGTATAAAAATTTATTATTTAATTTGTTTTTTCTATTATTGTAATGCGATAGGAATGAATTCAAATATGATTATACGTATTCATATATTTCTAATTATTATAGATCTAAAAATGAAATATTAACCTTAGATATAAAATAAATAAATAAACCATCACGACAATACATATTATATTGCCCTATTAACAGCTTTATTATATATCTATTCTATATGATAATTTTTTTTCTGAAATCTTGTTTTTAAATCATCATATATTTTTTATAATAAATGAAAAAGTTTATAGTTTAGGCTATTGAATTTTTTTCTTACATTTATATTAAAATTAATAAACCTAGTGCATGATATATTTGTTTAATAGAGCATGTACAAAGGGATATTAATTAAACTTTTAGAGTTGCTGATTCCTGAAAATTTTTGTGAATGAGCATGAAAGTGAAATTGTTTGAATATTATTTTTTTTTAAGTATTATTTTAATTGGTATCATTTCATGTTTTCATTGTTTAGTACTAAAATTTTTTAACAAAGAAATCATTTATAATAAAAAAAATTGGAGATCAAATACAATTTAAGCGTGATAGTAGTATTATTAACCTATTGTAATATTGTTATTTGCATATAATATAATAGTTAATAAAATTATTTTACATTTGTGAAAAATATTTTTAAAAGTAAAAATGCAGGATAGTATTTATAAATTATTGTTATTACATGTATTTACTTCTACACATAACAATTTCTTTCTACGAATATTAATTTTTAATAAATAATTAAACGTATTATTCTTTACGTAATACTTCTATTACTTTCATCAATTTGAAGATAAATTTTATATAATTTTTAATAAAATTTGAAGCTAAAATTCAAGTGTTTAACTCAATTTACGTACTTTGCTAATATAATCTATTATATTTTTAATTCAAATTTTATTATTTTATTATTGATGAACGTGTAATGTATATTACCGAACTGAAATAAAGTATATTTAAATAGTTAAAAGTTTAGTTAAATTATTATGTGTATCCATACTATTATATAACTTATTTACAGAATTATTTATTACGCATATTATTTAGAAAATGATACAAATACATATCATATAATGATAATTTGCCGAAAAAAATAGTCTCAATATCAAATCATATTTTGCAGTCATTATTGTTATTTATAGAAATGCAATAGTTACTGGAAATATAAGGCAGGCAGAGAAAAATAATTAATAAAAAGCTTAAGTTATTAATCATATAAATATATGAATAAATGATTTTCTGCAATATAAAAAACAACTTTAAATCTTATATTTTAAATATTACAATTTCTTAATATAAACGAAAATACTCTTATTAAAATATAATACAAAATAAAATAAAACTCTTATTTTTAAATCCGAATAAGCTTTATTTTTTTTGTAATAATTATCAAAACAATATTTTCGTGAAAAAGGATGTATTTTATATGCATTAAAATAATTGTATTTTTTCTCGAGAATTGTAGAAGAAAATTTTACTAATAGACGGAGATTGAAAATTGAAAAAAAAAACGAAATCTATTATAGCGTAAGAGAAAAAAAAAATTTAATATCACATTTTTATTGTTTGCTGTTTAATTAAAATTACTAACAGTACCGAAGCAGATTAGAAAATTAATAATGTTGGCGTTTTAACAATGTATGTGAGCATTACTTTATTAGTAATTTATTATATTATTATAAGGTAATTTTTAAAGGGTTTTTAAAGGAGTATAATTAGTACAAGCTTATGTCACTTTTTAGATTATAAGAAAATTGATTTTAAGTGGTTACACGCATGCATAAGAATACAGTAGAATACACACGTGCGACTTTTAAAATTCTTGTGTACATCGGAGGCGATAATCACGCGCATGGTACATGCTTTGTTTCATTGCTATGTTGTAGAAGGAAATCAACTTTAGTGTACGCAAGAATTCGTAAGGAGACAAGTTTCCTAGGTAACAACAAGCGACGCAGGAATATAAAGGATTTTATTGTATCTGTACAAACGCATTTTTTAAATTAATTGTTAGATATTAGACAATATTATATTAATTGATTAGTCAACAGGCATGTTCTAATTTATTTTTGCTTTATCCGGTCTATATAGTAACAAATACTAAATAAAGTCTCTTTTCTTTTTAGATATATTGGTGACACAAAAGTGGAGAGAAAACAAAGTCGTTTTTATAGCCAATCAAGCGCAGTACCGAACCCTATAATAACCGTTACAGAACACACTCCCACTCCTTCTCCTGATTATATGAAACGACTGGTTCGTTATTAAATTTAAATATACATTTAAATTGCATGTATCTTATTCAATGAAACTAGGTCTAAAAATAAATCCGTAAATAACGTATTATAAAATTTTTGCCGTTTTTTTGTTTAACATGTTCTCATGAATATCATTTTAGATTAGAAAGTATTTAATATGCATTAAATTAATGTTATTCTACATCAAGATTGATTATTTATAAGACATAAGATATCCTACACAAATGATAATACAAAATCGATCATAATATACAAATTGTATTATTTTTAATACTAATTTGGAAGTAATAAAGGCCATTATATCATTATATTTATAGATTTTAAATAGTCACATTTTATAATATATGTATAAATGTATATAAAAAAATGTTTAATATACTTATATTATTATATCAGGGGTCTATTGATAGTCAATTAGATGCTATGACGAGTCACGGACGACAATTGAAAAATGATAGAAAATCGAGTCTTACAAGATCGCAAACAGACTCCAATATTACATATTCAGGAGATGAAACACCTGAAGCACCTGGTTCAAGTTATTACATTACGAAAGATGGTGATATCAATTTGCATTCAGTTTTAGAGGTAAATAAGATAACTATAATTGCAATAAATTCAAATACGTTTAAATCTTAAAGAATTAATGTTTAATCAACTTAATAGGCAATACAGAATATATCATTGCGGAATAATCAGAGTTGCACACTTCGTATTTGTGAGTCCATTTTAAATTTAATTGAGCTTTTAATGGATATGGGTATTTTGAAGCAGTCTTTAAGAGACGATTCTTTAGAAAATAATCAAGGTTGGTTGTTGGTTTCATTAATCTAATTAAAATTAAATAAATTTCTGTATATCTTTTTATTCAAATCAATATTACAGATTCATTTGACAAATATGATTGTGGAAATAAAAAACAAGAATCACAAGATAGTGGTGTTCAAAAAGATGAAATTCAAATAACTGCCCACAATTTAATGATGAACTGTACTATTCGAATTTTGCATCATTTAGGTTGTCCTCATGGTTGCTTGGATGGAATACGCGGACCTCAAGCTGACTTTTGTCGATCTCAAATACAAACTATTCTCAATAAGTTGCATGCAGCTAGTTCAAAGCAATTTTCAAAATTTTTACGTAATATGGTAAAAGATAATTCAATAACTGATATAATTGAATTCTTTCATTCTTATGTTGGATTTTGCGTTGATCCAAGTTCATTATTATCACCGTTAAGTAAGTAAAAACAAAAGAATATTTCCTAATTGTTAATTTGTTCTCAAGTGTTATATATACTTATATATCATTATCATTTTTACTAATATAAAGGCGATATATTTTACGAATTCTTTATTAATATAAAGTGAACATCTTAGTTCTCTCTATTTTAGATCAAAAACGTGGTTCTAGTAAATCTCCAGATTATGTTTCTCAAGGTAGCTACGCAACCAACTTCGGAGCTGGTTTAATGAGTGGTATGCCAAATATAAGCAATCCAATTCCGGGAAGTAATAATATGCAAAATTCAATACCAACATCTGTATATGCGAATACTGGCTATAATAGTATTGGTGGGATTGGGCACAGATTTCGTAATATTGAATCACAAATTATGGGAAGTACGTTCAAGGCTCTGGTTACCCGCTGTGTTGGAATTTCAAAAGAATTGAAGTCTCAAGATAACATTTCCCTTTACTGCGATGTAAGACAATTTATGGCATACGTTAAAGAAGCTCATGGTGGTATTTTCCGAAGAGTGGCTTTAAGTTCCATATTGGATTCAGCAGATCGACCAAATAAACGATACAATAGTGAAGTTCATACAACGAGAGTCATCAGGTGAGATTTTCAAAAACCTTCTTCTATTCTTGTGGTTATTCAGTATTATCAATAATAAATAAAGTTTTACGTAAATTGGATGTTATAATATTATAACAGTAAAATAGTCTGGAAAAATTTAAATAGTCTTTTCAATTTTATAATAAATTTCTGAAGCAATTAATTCATTATACTTTATATAAAGGCATATGTATCCATTTAATGTGGACCAAAATACAGATGCAGGGACAGATGAATGTTATACAATCGATGATAGGGGTGCCAGAAAGTTTTTATTTAAAAAAAGAAGCACTTCATCAACATGCGCGGTAAATATAATTTTTTTTTGCTTTCTTATAAAATTAGGTAAATATGCATTACATATCATTTATTATATTTTTTAATGATTTTTTCACTAAAATTCGAACTATTTGAAAGTTTTAATAAATATTTATTTACAGTATTGTGCATTAAGCATTCATTATATTTCAACTTTAAATTAACCATTTTAAAATATATTATATTTAGAATTTTAAATTCACGATTATTTCTAGAGTTTAATCGAGGCAGACTTAAGCGATGAAAATGTTAAAGTGAGTCAAAGTCCTTTGGGAAACATTAGGAAAAAACATCATATTTTAACACCAAGACAAAGCGAAAGAAATTTAGATTTAAGTGAACCGTCCTTTTGTATTCGAAAATCACGAAAAGCAGCTCGTTTAAAGATTGATGGAATTGGTAAATGTGATTGATAATATTTTTAATAATTTTAGAATAATCTTGTGTGAGCTTTGGACTTAAGTTCTGAAAAATTTGTGTACCACTTAACAAAAGCTTTTAATTATAAAACTGTTGTTATTGTCAATCTGTGACTCTTATTCTTTTACTTATTTGGCACGAAGAATTGCTAAAATTATTCGTATGATTATTCAAGTTTTATATTAAAGAATATTTATTTCTTTTACTCGTTAACTTAATATTGCAAATAATTATTTGGCGTTTAATTATTGGGTCGTCTCATTGTTTTGACATTGACTACGTGCGATTTCTTTTACTAATGCGAGCTGTCTTTAGTTTTGATAACGTCTGCACTTCTTATTCACTTTTATTTTTCTTGTTAGTTTATTATTTAGCGAAATTGATCAAAATTTTATTACAAGTGATTACGATTATTACGATTGATTACGATTGTCATATATTGTCATATACGATTGTCACTCTACGTATGTTCTATAATACACGTTATGATTGACTTACTGCGTACGTTAGACAACTGACTCAAAATTGAATGATTTTTTGTCCAATATAAGATTAATTAACTATTTCGTTTAAAAATTATTTTTTTCGCTATATAGTTCATTTTTATATAACCAAGGTTTATAGAAAATTGATTTTCTGCTAAATATTATTTTCAATGAAATTCTATCAAACTTTATGTTTTTAATAAAAAAGTAGCTTTGTATATAAAAAAGCATATTTGTTAATCAATGGTGTGACATTGTAGAATTAATATTTGATATATATCCATTGATTCATATAAAAATTTTTATTTAATGGTATTTAAGAAATTAAATATTTACTTAACTATTTCAGTTAATTGGTTCCGTAAAGAATATGGAAGTACTAAATCAACTAATAGTCATGAAAGTAGTGAATCGCCTACAGAATGCAGTTTTGCACGGCAGCCAAGTTTACGTCGAAATCATCGTCGAGGAGTTTCTCGAGCACCCAGAGGGTAATTTATAATATTTCTTATTTAAATAGTAATACATATATAAGGAATATGAGATATATTACTTATTGTAAAGAAAACATTTTATGGCTCAAGTTGAAATCATTTCATTGTTATTAGTTTTTTATATTTTATTATTAATTTCGTTTAATTGTTAAATTGACAGAACTAAATTTTTTTAATATTATTTGTCGTATGTTTTTATTTTTATATAAATATAAAATTAAATATATTAACTTCTCTTCCTTAAAACTTCTCTTAAAAATAATATATAAAATACTATAAATGTTTTAATATTTCTTGATGTTTTTATTAAATGATACAATTTTTTTCTATTTAGTGTTAGCCAGACACTTCAAAAAGCCAAGCGTCGAATGGAAGCAAAATTAAATAAAATAGGCTTAGGCAAAGGAAAAAAAAAAGAAAGTTTCGAAGAAGTTCAAGGCAGTTGTGAGTAAAAAGATTTCAGTATATATGAGTGCCATAAACTATTAACATTATTATATTTTGTCAACAGATTTTAGCCGAAGAAATTCATTTGATACAGGAGAAACATCAAGAGAATCTGAGTTTGTTGTTCTAAAAGAGCGTAGATTGGTACCAAAAAAGGCTGTTTTCGAAGGTATTCAAAGGTTTTCTTTCTTGTTAGAAAGTTGTCAGCCAGGTTCTGTTCCTGATCATCATCTAATGGGGGCTATTTTAGATCTGGTAATCGAATAGTCTGGTTTTAAATTATTGAATTTTTTATTTTTGAATTGATTTGATTTCATATATATAGTTGTAATTATTATATATATTATGTATATATATATATATATATATATATATATATATTTATGATATAGCCCTACGCTCCAGCAGTTGCTCGTGCTGCAATTCTCTTGGAGTGTTCTCATTTAGTACATCAATGTAATAAAGGACACTGGTTACCTTGGATGAAATTGAATTTTCCAATTTTTCGTCCCTCAATGGCAATGAATAATCGAAGTGCACCAACAGGTCAAAGGCGTACTCATGTATTACAAAGAGCCGCTGGAAAATTATTTTATCAGTGGGCCGAGGTAAATACAGATCACTTTTTTAAAGTATTTATAATTAATATGTTTCATATAACTACTACTACTAACTAAAATAAGAATAATAATAATGATAATAATAAACAGTATGTATTAATATATATATGATTTGGCAGTCTTTTATTTATTAATAATACTAATAATTTGTTGATAATAATAATCAATTAAATTCTCTAAAGAGTCGTTATAAAAATACTTTGCCTATATTGATATTGTTTTAGTTTCTAGCATGATTAGGTATCAAAGCTCTTAAGTTATTAAAAGTGTATGATTATTATGTCCTGCTTGAATTACATATGTTTGTTTATAATGCTGATAAATAATTATTATAATTTATATTGAAATAGTTTTAATGTTAGCGATTATATATAATTATATTAATTTATTAAATATAATAATTTTCAATCATTTTCATTTATATTTTATAAACTTTAACAATAAATATAACATATATTTAAAGGCTATCGGATCTAGATTGGAGCAATTTTTAGCTGAAGATAAACAAAATTTTGAGAAAGTTAATCAAATTATGCTAGATGAAACTAAACACAGAGATTTAATTATTGAAGACGAGGAGGAAGATTTTCTGGATGAAGGTAATTTTTATCAAATAAGTGCATATTTTTGAGATAAATGTGTTTCATTAAGTAATTCATTAGGTAATAATAAAACTTATATAAAATTACTAGAATTTACTTCATTTATTAGAATTCTTCATTTATTTTATTTAGTGATATTTTAATAATGCTTAATAATGTTTTTTCTGTACAAAATATATAGTATTTTAAAGACGAATATCCAAGTATTGTACAATGATTTTTTCAGCGAGCATAAAAACTTATGGATCGCAGTGTCCAATCGCTTTGCGCTTAGTTGCCTGTATGTTGCTTTTGGAAATTACGGCCTTTCTTAGAGAAATGTATCAGACTCTCCCCAAATCAAATAGACTTTCAACTAAGGAACGACCACCCCCTTGGGAAAAATTATACAGTCGTGATGCAAATAGACGTTGGAGTATGGCCCTTTCATCTATGGGACATTCACAAACTTCTGCACAGAGCTTACAGTCAATTGTCGGCGATAGGGAAAATGGTGATAAATAGTCTTTAGAATTTTTCAATCCTTTAAATTGACTTTTTTTTTGTACTCAATAATAACAAATGTTTATATGTAATATGTAAATATATTTATATTTATATATTTATATGTAATATGTAAATTTATTTATATTTATATATTTATATGTAATATGTAAATATTCCCAGACCATAAATATACATTTACCATTTTTACAGAGCGTAAAATTAGCTTTGTTCTTCATGAGCCAGATAATGAATCGGAAGGTAGTAGTAAATCTAATGTTACAATTCAAGGTGAAGACATTCAGAATAATGAAAAAGAAAAAAATAAACGCTTTCAAGCGTCTTCATCAAGACCTTTTTTATTGCGACGGGGCACAGCAAGCAATACAGCTACTAGTTCTTTCAAACGAAGAAGTTTAAAGCTCCGAAGAGGTACGAAGGAAGGAAAGGAAATTGAATTGGAAGCATGTAAGTTTGATTAATTTTCTAATTAAAATGATTTTTAATCTTCTAATATATAAATTATTATTTTTTATAATATATATTATTAAAGCTTATCATCTAATACACTATTAATTTTTTCTCTGATTCTCATATTATCTTTCATATATAAATGCTTGAAAGTACATTACATTTACAGTTCGTCGTGCTGATTCTATTCAATCTAAACGGAAGGTTAGTTCATTGTCGGATAGAAGCGATACGTCTGAACCAGGACTCTATGGAGAAGTCAGTGGCGAAGAGTCTCCTGGAATTTTAAGTGATGATCAACCACCAGAAAGTCCTAGTGACAGTAATGATGCTGATGAAACTAATAAAAATTTTCCATGGATGAAAGTAGTGGTACAATTTGCAACTAATTTTAATTTTTATTGTTGTCATCAAAATTTTTGTCATCCTTATTGCCATCGAAGGCAAATGCGTGCAAGTGAGAGGCTAATCAAATCAGTTCGGAAAGTATATGGTGAAGAATTTGGTTTTATAAATGAAAATGGTTTTTTTTATTTAAACAGTGATAAAAAAGATAATGGTAAAAAAGATAAGCGAGGTAGAAAGATTTCAGATCAAATGAGTTCACAAGTATCACCTGTACGAAGAAAAGATAGCATCGGACGCAAATTCAAGTGAGATATTTTATGTTATTTCTCTATATTTAATGAATAAGAATACATGAAATTGTTAAAAGTAATTCTATGCTATGGTTTTAGAATAGAAAAAAATGTAGACGGTTTACAAACGAGTCATTTAATGGGTGGAAGTCGCGATTCATCAAAAGATGTATCCGATCATGATTACGATTATAATCAAGATTTCGCTAGAGCAATGGCACCACCAGAAGATTATAAAGATAAAGAAGAACTTCCTATGTTAAAATATATAAAAAGACAAGTAAAGGACGCTTTTCATGCACCTTTAGCTACTCTTTTAAAAGGAGCAATCGTAATGTCGGACGATCTTTTTATCGACATTCTCCCAGTTACTTGGGAACTTCTGTTAGAAATGAATCAAGAAGTTGCTGCGGCAGCTGCTTCGTTATTTATAGTTTCAGCAGTTCGTGCACCAACACAAGCAACTGATATTATGCACCGTGGATTGCGTCATTCACATACAGCTATCCGAATAAATTCTATCTTAAGATTTCAAGTTTTATGGAAATTCCGATATCAAGTATGGCCGAGAATGGAAGAATCGGCTCATTTAACATTCAAAGTACCACCACCAGGGATTGAATTTACATTACCGTCTCCAAAAATTGGCATAGAATCTTTACCTGTTGTAGATCCGCCATGGATGCCACAAGTAAAGACGAAAGTTGAAGAAGTGACTATTAATCAAGAACGACACGTAAGTTGCATTTGAAATGAAATTAAATATCTATGTCATTTTATTTGCACGCAAATTTCAGTGTCTAAAATTTAAAAAATAAAGAATTCCATTTGACTAAACCCATTGTTACTCAATAAGATGTAACTCCATTTACATAATATGTATTTTATTTAAAATTGAATAAAAAAAGTATAATTTAAAATTAAAAAAAGAATTTTTATATAACAGAGAGCTTTAGTAACAGCAACAAAAACTCGTAAAAAACAGCAAACTGAGCTAATAAAAAAAGCATTACAAGCACAAGATGATAAGAAACGAGAGGAAAGAGAAAATTTTTTAATTACAACCATACCGATTACACTACAAGCAGCTTATGAACCGAGTCCAGTGGGAGAAGATCACGACGAAGGCAATAAAATTAATATTTTTTTTAATTTGATCTATTCTTTTAAAATGAGAGAGAGAGAGAGAGAGAGAGAGAGAGAGAGAGAGAGAGAAAGTTGCCCAGCTGATTTTTAATAAGTATCAAATTATTATAAATATTATATTGCGTTTACAGGCAACATTGATGAAGATGGAGGTGATTTGGCTCCACGTAATTTAACCCACCATGGACAATCAGCATTATCTCTGTTCCCATCAGCATTATGCTCTGCCATCATTCAAATAATAATTCTTTTAGACGATGCTGCAGTTTCCGAAGATGGTAATGCAGTTTATGAAATGGCTTATCAGGTATCAGAACTATTTATTTAATAGATATCACGAAATAATTAATAATCCGATAATGCACATTATAGTTCATATCTACATAGTCAATTTTAGCAATATTACGAATGGTAGTTACTTAATTTGATAGTTCATTATAATACAGAAAATTTACTATATGTGACAAGTCAAATGAATATAAATAATTGCTTTTAATATTTATTTTTATAGAGGTCTATAAATAAATAAATCCTCATTATTTAAAATTTCATAGGGAAAGTTGTATGTAACTTATTTATTAATTAAGACAATGCACCTTAAGATGTATTATATTAATTTTATGAGATTAAACAATTAATTTCTAAGTGATAAAAAACCCTTTCAGGTTATTTGGAATTGTCTAGTTGAAGACAGTGCTTTATTTCTAAGATACATTTTGGAACGGTTAACAAGAGATCAACAGGATTTAATGTTTAAACTTTTACGGCATTTAATAAGATTTGTGCCAAAGCTTCCTCAACAAGCTGCATTCGCTCTTTATAATTATATTATAGGCTATATAATGTTTTATGTCCGCTCTCCTCACGAAGAAGGTCAAAAATTTATTGGTACCGCATTATCAATTCTTTGGATGGTATGATTACAATAATAATAAATTTAAAAAATTTAAACATATTTCTTTTATTTCTTGAACATTATGAATATTGTAGCATTTAAAACTAATTTTAATTAATAATAAAAAAATTTTTTATGAATTATCTTTTTTAAATCGTATAATTTAAAAATTATAGGTTGTGCATAGCGTCCACGGTATTATGTTCAAAGATTTAAAACAAATTTTAAGGAAAGAACAGTGTGATGCTTCTATTTTATTGACAGCTAATGTTCCTTCGGCTAAAAAAATTATTGTTCATGGCCCACAAGACCCCGATGCTGGTGGTATACCTTCTCAATTTCCTGTTCAAGAAGATACACAATTTGGCCAAATATTACGAGAGTCTCTTGATTTTTTTGGTATCGAAGAAACTAAACATAAGGAATATTTTCTTGTTGATTACAAAACACGTAAAATTCAATTATTGTTCATAATGTTACAATTTTTAAGATTTCTCTATATGGTTAATTAATAAACTATCGTTCATTATTGTAGATCAAATTCACAATCCATCATCATACGTACGAGATTATTATTTCTTTAAACGTTCTCAGTATCCACAATTAGAACTTGTTTTTATGAAATCAGAAGATGCTTTTAATGCCTTACAACGACAAGAGCTCACATACAAATTTGTTGAAATAGGCAAAGTTCTATTAACATGGGCGATTTTGAAAAATGTTGACATGGTTGTTCAGCGAGTGGTTTTTTTACACGAGGAACTAATGAAATTACCGTCATTTCCTCGTAAAGCATTGGAAGCAGATCTCGATTTATATAAAGGTGGTGAAATGGGCAGGGTAAGCGATTAGAAATTATTGATATTCATAATTTATATATATATATATATATATATATATATATATATTAAAATATAAGAATGCATATAAAAAATCAAATATATATTGATTTAAGAAGTGACTTAAGTATACAAATTTTGTTTATAGGAACTCCAATCTCTTGATGTTATGCATAAATTTATGTGGGTTCGACTTATCGCACGCATGTTTGAAGCGATGGCTGGAAATTTTGCATATTCCGGTGATATTCATCTTTTTTTAAATGTTCTTAATGGTGCTCTTATTTTACATAGCCAAGATTCATGTATATTACGTTATGTTATAGCAACATATATTAATGCTGCTCATAATTTCAAAAATATATTTTCCACAAACGGTTATCTTTTAATTATGCCGACTCTCTTGCAATTATATTCAACCCATCAAACTAATAAGCTTGTAACAACAACCGTTGAATATGCCGTAAAACAATTTTACCTTATGAATAGAAAACCATTTATTCTTCAAATGTTTGGAAGCGTATCAGCCATTTTGGACACTGATGAGACAAGCATAGTTGGAGAAGCACATAAGGTGATTTAACTAATAATATATCATAATTATATAATAGAATTTTAATTATTATTATATGTAATACTCATATTTAAGATTTTTATAGTTTATATTTTTAATATAAATTGAATTATATTTGTTTAATTCTTTTTTAGGAAATTTAATTTCCTAATATATAAAAAACTTAATAAAATAACGTAAGGTAGGTAACATATTGGCATAATACAATTACATTAAATGTAAATGTTTTATAATTTTAATAATAATAATAATAATAATAATAATAATAATAATAATAAAAATAATGATTATAATGATAATAACAATGATAATTATAATTATAATAATAATATGCAAAATGCTAATTATTTATAAGTATTTTTGTAGAATATTTGTAGATACTATGTATAAATGATGCATTTTAAAGGTCCCATCTTCCTGTCTTTTCAATCTTCTTCTAAGTCTCGAAACTCCTTCGCCCGATCCACTTAATATCGAAGAATTAGTGAAAGAAGAGAAGCCGCTAAAAGCTATAGATTTTTGTTACCACGATGAAAATGAAATGGTTACTATATTGGATTGCATTTCACTTTGTGTAATGGTTATTTCATATGCCGCTGATTCTGTACGAGGTCAGCAAATGTTGGTAGGTACTTATATTTATATTAAGTAACAGTATATTTATATTAAGTACTTTATTGAGTAGCCGAAGCATTATTGATAATTATATAAATTTTATCCAAATGTAAATTTTATAGACAATTTTGGAAGCTATTATGCCGTGTTATGTGCAGCAAATACAGCATCCTTCATACAACAAAGAAGGAAAAACTGAAAAGGAAATTATTAATCAATTAGCAATTGCCATTAGAACTCTTGTTAATAATTCTGAGGCTTTGACGAAGTGCGTAAATTCATTAAAATTTTTATACGATAAATTGTTTAAATATAGTATATATAAATTAAAATTTCTTAGGTATTATAATCGTCCACAAAAATCAAGCCCAGAACATAAAGGTTCTAGTCAGAGAAATTATGGAAAAAGCTCTTATTCACCTGGTTTCGAATTTGACGAAGAAGCGCAGATAAATAAATATATGGAACATAGTAAAAGTAAAAATCACGAACGCGATAATGACGATGTTGAAACTAATCATAAAAATGAATTTATACGTCCGAGAGATACATTGCTGAACATGATTGGTGAATTTGTTGCTAAATGGTCTATTCGAGTTATAGAATTAAATAAAAAAACAGAAGATGGAAAATTTATTGATATTTTAGATTCAAGATGCCATATAGTAAGTAATAATTTCTCAACCAAATTTAATGAAAAAATTTGTTTTTTCCTTTTCTAAATTTCTAAATTTTTATATATTAGCGTTTAGCCGACATTGCCCATAGTCTATTAAAAATATCTCCTTACGATCCGGGTGCAATGGCATGTCGAGGATTAAAACGGTATATGAATGATATTTTACCATCAACGGAGTGGACCAATGATGATATGCGACCAGCACTTATTATAATTATTCGAAGACTTGATAAAACTTTTAGTAAAATTTATAAAAAAGCTTCCATTAGAAGAAATACGAATTGGACTGCAGCAAGTGACCTTTTAAAAGGCGTTTACGAAACTCTTTTGAAATGCCCATATATCGCTCATTTTCAATATTTAAAAACATTAATAAGCACTTGCCAAGCTCTTATAATTGGCGATACTGCGCAAATCGAAGTTACGTCTTCGGCATCGGCTGCTCTTATGAGCAAAATCCCACCTCAACATTTCTGTTCAACAGTACTGCGATTAATTGCCCTTCAGGTGATTTCACTGGGCGATGGTTATAGTTTAGAAAGTATATGCAGTGGACATTCTATGTTTGGCACTGCGGCACGAGCAGAAAATGTATTGTTAAATTTTCTCATTCCACTTTTTCTTAGAGTGGGAACAGGTAGAAAAGGTATATGTCGCAATTTGTAAAATATTTACTAAATATTTCTTAAATATTTTGTTGTTCATATATTTTTTTGATATTTGACTAAAACTTTAATGATATTTGACATTAAACACAATATGAATATCCGGGGAATTAACTTTATTATTAAAACATATTATCGTTCAACATATGATTCAACATTAATATACCGAATTTTTATAGTATTATAAACAATCATAGTAAATAAATATTTATAGTATTATAAACTCAATTTAATACAATTGATATCGATTTATAGATGTGCCTAAATTGAGAAACACAGATATCTCTTTTGCATTGACTACGGTACTAAATACTTTATGGCCACCGGGAGCAAAAATGATGCAACTCGCAGCACCAAATTTAAAAGCTGCTACTGATATTCGCACTGGAAGTCTAACTTTTGCAGTAAGGGATTCTAAAACATTAACAAAAATATCACTGACGTTATACCAAGTTGCCTTTTTAGGTAAATAAAAAGAAAAATACAATTAAAACTTGGAGAATAATATGGGATATTATATAATAAATTCACTTCTCATCTTTTTTACGCAGCCTTAAAAATAATAATCATATGCTTTGAATCTGAACTTACGTACGAATGGCCGAGAATCTTAAGAACCATGAAATTATTAAACAAACGTAACGAAGCTTCATTACACCTGTGGAATTTCCTCGAATTTGTTGTCACGCATCGCACACCATTATACATACAAATGATGCCATTCATTTTTCAAAAAATTGGCCAAGCTCCTATATCCGATCACGAGAGAAATATGCAGAGTATCATTAGAGATAAAATAAATGGGCGTAATATGAGTGTACCTAAATCAAGAGGAGCACTCCTTACAGATCTTTTTGATGAACTAAGAAAATTGAAAGAAGAAATAGAAGATCGTAAATTTGGTAATTTTATTCAATAAATAAAATATTACTTTCGATAAAGCTAAAAAGAGTTCATGAAACCAATCGATTTATTAGTTTATTAAAGTAAAATAGAAATATTAAAAAGCAAAAAATAAAGAAGTTCGCCTCGCTTATAACTTAGTTTAACTACTTTTATATAATTGATTCGATAATCTTACATTAATACATATTATTAATTCCATTTTGTTTGAAAAACATTTATAATTTTCAGATAAATTCATTATTATAATATTCATTAATACATCTTTAACAAACCAATTATTACTTTAAACGCTTAATTTCAGATGAACTGCAGCCAGAATCTAAACGCAGTGTCGCTGATATGCATCAGATAAACGAAGGTCAGTCACGTACTCAGCGTCCTTCGTTGCTGATTGACTTATTGACAGGTGACCTTGGCTCACGTGTACATTCGAACCGGACCCCCGTGGAAACCTCATGCTCAAACTCTACCACTAGTGGTGGGCAGACAGTCTCTTCTCATCAATCAGGAAGCTCGAGCAATACTACCAAACTGTCATTGCAGAGCCAACTATCGGCCGGTTCTAACGAAGCCAATATTAGAGGTAATTAAATGAGAAGGCGATATAATAAAAGCACCAAAAGCATTACTTTTGTACTGGAAGTTGTATTATATATTAATATATATTATATATTATATATTATATAATATTATATACTATTCGCAAACGCGATATTGTAAACGAATTATTAAGAAAGATTATTAAATATTACAAAGCCTATTTATCAATATCTTATAGAATAAAATGAAATTGGATATATAATTATTTATGTTATTTTGAAATTGCTTAATTAAAACAACAACAAAAACAATCAAATTGTAGTTAAATTTTAATGTAACGAGTAGTAAAAGCTGCTAAAATATTCAATTATCACACGAATCGTAATTTTTATTAATTTAGTTATTATTAATTTTCTAAGTTATTATAAATTATTATTAATTATTTAGTTTAATTTAGTTATTATTCAATTGTGAATCAATTCGCTTTAATAAAAATATTGAACATTTAAGATTTTACATAACTTCCAGCTTAGCTGTCTTAATTTATATTGTTCAATAAATTGCTTTAGTAATACTTTACATCATAGACAGCAGCGTTATAGGCCGCATTACAAATATTTATAAAACTTATAAATTCTTAATTAATTTGCTTCTTTAAATCATAGTGATCTTCATGCACATCCAATATTATAGTTCAAGCATATACTTTTCTTTAATAATCTGATTTTTTCGACATAATTATTAATAAATTTTTTCTTTTTTAAATAAATACCATATATATATATATATATATATATATATATATATATATATTAGACGACTTCTTTAAGATATTTGACATTTTTTTAAAAATTATCAACACTTACAAGTAGAATAGTTTGATTGTGTATAATTGTGTTTTTAATTGTCGTATGTAATAATGTACATAATAATGATCATAATGAATTTTCGACATATGATTAGTTTTATATTAATTGCAAAGGTTATACTATAAACTATATCATTTAATATATTTCTATAGTATATTTTATTACATTCAGTGGATATAACAAAATTTTAGTAATAATGAGATCATTTTTGTTATATTATTTTAATTATTCTTTGATTCAAATTATATATATATATATATATATATATATATATATATACTGTACTCTAATAAATATATGTATATAATCTAATAAAATATAATGTACTCTACTAAAAGTATAACTGTAAAATAAATGAAATTGTAGAAAATAATTATATTTTATATATATATTGTATATATAATTATAGGAATTAATTTTCATTGCTACTATTTAACATTCTACGAAGACGTAATAATAATTATAATTTCCAATTACGAGTTTTACAATATGTATAATATTAAGAAATCATCCTTCTTTTTTTTTTACATAAAATAAGGTTATATTTAGAAATTATAAATTGAAGAAGATATTCAAATATGTAATTATCTTTATCTTTCACTTAGAATCTATTTCTGTCAAATATTCTTTTACGATACCTATATTAAATAGCATATATTATATTAAAAAGTAACAAAGTATTAGAAATTAGTCTGCCTATTTTGTCAAAAGTTTCTACAAAAATTGTAATTTTGAAATATTTATTTAAATTTAAAATAAAATGATACTTTAATATTAATATTATATAAGGTTTAGTAAATAATAAATAACAATCAATACTTGATCGAACATAGCAAAATGTATGTACAAAAATAATTTCTTTCAATATAAAAAGTTAAATATAATTTTATATTTGTCTGGGATCAGACTAAAAACCTCCCTATGATGGTAAGTGGAGGCTTGCTGGCAAGTGGAAGGGGCAATGCAATTATTCAATACTGCCTTTAATGTTAATAGTCTTTCCTTTTATTAAATATAATAAGTAATGAGTAGTTAATAATCTATGAATATAGGAATGAATATGTGATAGAATGAATATATTGGTGTTTCTTCAGTAGTAGTGGTGACGATGAGTCTGTGCGTCTGTTCTTGATAGCCTGGAGCGTGATTCCCCTTCTTCTTCGGTTTAGTGGACGTAGTGAGGAACTCGTGGTGGTAGGGGAAGTAAGTTAGTGCCGTCTTGGCAGCCGGTGAAGGGGTGAACTGTAGTGTACGAAGTGGTGGGAGAACGTCCGTGTGACGTCACAGCTTGTGCCTGTGAGCTCCACGGTAGTGGTGGTGTTGGCGCACGTTCTTGTACTCAATGCGAGCATAAATCGCGGTGCACAGGTAAAGGTAAGAAATAGCGTCGACGTTACTTACATGCGGGCGTAAATCTCTGTGTAAGGTACTATGCAAGAACGAACGTCGGCGTTGCTTGCACGTGGTGGCGGGAACTGCGTGAGTTGGTGGCAGGAACCGCGTGATGAGGTAATATGCAAGAATGAGCGTCGGCGTTGCTTGCACGTGGCGGCGGGAACTGCGTGAAGTGGTAGCAGTAACCGCGTGGCGAGGTAATATGCAAGAACGAGAGCCGGCGTTACTTGCACGTGGTGGCGGAAACTGTGTGATGAGCAGAGTGGCCATCCTGTCTTGCTGGGTGCTTGTAACTAGAACAAGTAGTAAGGAACGAGCGTCTGCGCTGCACGCGCTCATACCTCTCCCACTTTGTATTCCGCTTAAAACTGTTGTAATCCGTAACAATATTATTTATCAATGTATTAGCATTATGAATCATTATTAAATATTTATCATACTTACATATACAATATATATAATTTTTATTGTATATTTTTATCATTCTTTTTGCGATTGTTTATTGTTTTTATTTGAAACTTCTCTCATCTTTCTTTACAGTTAAAATAGTTAATTGTACAAGAAATATTAATGACAATATTGATATTATCGTACAATCGAAATATGATTTATTTTTCTAAAGCTATGAAAATTTATTGAGGTGACTTTTATGTATCCATAAATTTTGTTTTTATTTTCTATATAATCTAAAATAATTTCTTTCCATATTTATTGTTCATTCGATTTCGTTATACGTATTATATTGTTCTACGAAACGTTTTTCAAAAGCTATTATAATCCATTATTTAATTATGTATCTGAATCTCTAAATATAAATTTTAATTTAATACAAATGTAAATTATTTATGGCATTTATTGAAATTAAATGCATAAATCTTTAAAGATAGAATTTAAAACAGTTTAAAATGGTTGTATCTTGTAATGTATTGATCTAAATTCTAAAGAACTCATACCACAATATATTTTTGTTTGTAAGTTTGGAGAACATTTTGTAAATATTTGCTTGCTTCAGAACGATTCTTTTATTATTTTAATTGTATCAATTATTGTTCTTTTCATTCAATGGTTTTATAATCGTCGAAAAACAAGGTTAAATCGTATAATTATATATAACATTTAAAAAACATAATATTTCTATTTTTATTCTTAATGCATGTATTATTTTAATCGAGATTCTATCGAATATTTATTATAAAATCTTTTATTATTATTCTCTAATTATTTTAATATAAAATTTCTTATAAAATCTTTAGTATTTTTAATAATTTCGATTGTAGTCATATTACTTTTTCAGATTTTATTTGTAATTCAAAGAATTTTACGATATAATATACAAATTATTTAGATGCGTTTATTAGCCCAAATTGAATTAATATTAAATATAATGATGTATGTTTCATTACATTTTTAGGTTTTTTATATGACAATAATTGTTCTTTAAATCTAATTTTGAAAACTATATCGTATTTGTGTATATTAATATAAATAAACGCTTACAATAATCCTTCAAGCTTTACTCTAAATAAATAAGGTACAGTATTATGAAAATCAACATGGAACTTTGATTTCAATTTTTAAATTTTATTATGTAATTATCATCATTATCGTCATTACTTTACTTTATTATGTGCAATTAAATATTTATGCAAAATTTATGTTTATTTTAATTTATATTATATTTCCATATTACGTAATTGCCTCTTATTGAGCGAGCCATAAAGATTATATGTAGTTTAAAATAGATTTTTAATTTCGAAATCATAACGTTTGTTATTAATAATAAATAACTAATTTAAAATTTCTTTCTTAGATTTGAAAATATTTAAGTTTACATTAATAAAAGAAGGTTGTAATTATGCAAGATCAAATAGATTATTATTACAAGATTATTAGGAGAGACTATAGTTTTAACATCACACTGATTCACATTTTAGGATCCATCTCTAGCACAAGTGTAGGATCTGGAATTTTACGAGATGTTACCGATGGAGCTTGTCCCGGCCCCTCGCAAACCGAGCAACCGCATCATACAGGTAAATAAACTTTTCCTAACTAAACGCAAATATTTGATTTAATAACTGACAATCTCGTAAGTCTATTGATATATTTCTTAGGTTAATGATAGTGCAGAAACTGTGAGTTCCCGTACCAAGTATATCGACCAAATGTGTATATTTTTAATTATACATACTCGTACATTTTCATTTTTAAATTAAAATTTAATGGTATTTGCTATATTTCATATTTATCACTGAAACGATTCAAGATAACTAAATTTAAAGTTTCATATTCACGATACGTTTGGGCTGGTATATTTAAAATTTTTATTTAATTAATATTAGTCGAGATGATTTGCAATTTTATGTTCACTTATATTCTTATATGAAATAGGTTCGTATATTATTAATTTTATTAATTGTAAATAACAATATATGGGATTGGTAATGATTAAACGGAACTTTTATTAAAAATAAATAAAAATTTTATTAATACACTAGGAGAAAGTATAATACAAATTATTAAACATAAAACATATTCAAAATTTATAAGGAAACTATAATATTAGAAATCCTATTTTTAATAAATACAAAATTATATGACTTCGGGACTTTTTAAAGATGATTTAAGAATTACAATAGATTATATTAAATTATTTGAGGAATATTTATGAGTATTTGCAAGTACATGTGATTAATCTTCAATTGGGGTTAAAGAAATCATACTTATATATATTCGTCTTTATTTATATGTAATTCAACTAAAATTCAATAAATTAAAAATAAAAATTATGAATTTCCGTTTTGTAAATATTAGGCATATAATATCAAACAAAAAATATTTATTTTATAACAATATTATCCAATTAAACATAAACAGAAATATATTATTGTAAATTATTCAACTATTACATCAAGGTTTTATATTAATTCAAAGTTAATTTATATTTAATTATTTTTTCTAAAAGTTAATGGACGACGGTTCTATAAAAGTATAAATAAAAGTTACTGGTACTTTTTTATCTTTGCTTTATAATATACAAACTCGTAGAAATAGACTAATAAATATTAATAAGACAATGGAAAAAAGAAATTTATAATTAATTAAAAAAACAATATTTTGATTTTTATTTGCTAAATAAAGTTTATCAATAAATTAATTTTATTAAAAATTATATATTATTCTTTTTTATTATATTTACTATTTAAATGTCTTAATGAAAGATCTTTTAAGGCTTCTAGTATATTTTTAAACATTATCGTAATAATAAGTAGTTAATTATATAATTAATTATAAATAGTTAATTATATATAGTTAATTATAAAATTTTCATATAAAGCTTAATTTAATTTAAAATTGTTATTTGAAAGTTATTTGAGTTTTTAATTTTTAAAATAAACCTTAATTATATAGATAAATGAATGTTTAAAAACGCATGTTTTTCTAAAATGCAAGTATTTATTTTATAACTGCATAGATGTATTATTTAAATTTAATTTACAAATTTTCATTCTAATTTTGCATTCATGCCACAACGATTATAAATATTAATATTTCTTATTTGTAATTATTAATACAGATTATAAAAGAAAACAGTTATAAGTTTACATTTGTGCAAAATATATACAATTTTTTCTAAATAATATTTTATTATAATATCTAAAAATATATATATTTTTTTGAAGTAATAAAATACTTTTTATAACAAGTTTGGAAACAATTTTAGAAATTTTGAAAACAATTTTAAAATTATTATATTTTCTTTAATTAGTAATCGTTCGGTTGCACTGTTAGCAGCTAAATGTATTGACTTTTAACATTAATTTCATTAATTTATGATAATTTTAATTTTTTAAAAACTTTATTATGAAAGATATGTAAAAACAATTACAGCAAGCATATAAATATGAAAATAAACTAATTAAATTACTGATTCGTATTACGGTAAATATCTGCCAAACCTGATTTTTGAGTTAGTATTATAAACAAATTATTAAAATATTGAAACATTGATAAATAATATTTTATATTATCTATGAGAGATTTTATTTTATTTGGTTCCAATTTACACTATTTATGAATTATATATTCAATTAATTAATTTAAATATATAATTATCCATGTTTACTGTTACACACAATATTAAAAAAATATGAAATAAATTATTACAATTACGTAATGATACACTTTCTTTTAAAAATTGTACAAAAACAAAAAAAATACAATTCTTTAAACAGAAATGATAGAGGTGAGAATAACATAAATCCAAGATAGTGCAGCGTTACAATGAGTGCTTACGAGAGAAATACGAGATAATTTTACATTGGTAAAGGCGAATAATAGTAGAATGTATCAATTAATATCAAGTAGTTAAAAGAAAAACTTTAATTTCATGCCAAAGATAAATTTAATTGTAAATAGACAATAGGACGAGAACAATTTAATGTTGTAACGTTATATTAAAGGTAGTCCATAAAGTAAAACAATTAGGTTGTATTGAATAAGATTGATGTTAATTTGCACTGTGAATATTGAATGAGAAGTATTTTAATAATAGCCGACGACAGAAGTATCAACAATAATCCTGTTAAATCAAGCTTGAAATCGTGGAAAAGTTATAAAAGTGAGTATTACATTATAGATACAGCAAAAATGTTTAATATTGGTGTTGTAAATAAGTCAAATTAGATATTACTACGTAAAACTAAATATTAAACAAAGAAGGAAAGCTTTGATTGAATAATTACTTATCAGTTACATAATGGTTGAGGTTTCTTAACAACGTTTGGACAGTTTGACTGAAATTTTAACGAGTCAATAAGTAAGTGTCTGTCAATACTAAGGGTCTATATAAAATATCAACGATACTGACAGGCATGAATGAAATATTAATAAATAAAGCTGGTATTAATAAAGAGAAAATACCAAGGATTAGAGATATAAGCTTCTGTTAGATTACTTATGATGTATGCAAAAACTAAGATCCATACAAGACATCGAAATATTGAACAAATGAAATATTTGCTAAATAACATAAAATTTAAAAAATAATTTTAACTAAATAACTTCAAAAAATCAGCAGCAATAATAACAAGGAGAATGCTGAATAATTCTCTTCAGTCTCTAGTAGGTTATTATTATTATTATTATTATTATTATTATTATTATTATTATTATTATTATTATTATTATTATTATTATTATTATTATTATCATCATTATTATTATTATTATTGGAGTTAACAAAACCATTATATTGAATTTATTGTATTGAGAATACTGAAGTTGTTACAAAGCGTAAATGCTAAAGGGCACATAGAGATAAATTTAAGGATGAATATTATTTTTGATGTTGCACATTATTTTTACGAAACACAATTAAAATACAAGCGAGTGATAGAGGAAACGAGAGTTCTTGATAAATAGGTGCAAAATCTGGTATGCACAATAAGAAAAATTAAAATTATTATCAAGGATGATACTCTTATTAGATACAAAAATATAAAATAAACAGCACATGATTATTTACGGGATGAGTTCATGAAAATTTATAAAATGCATGAATAATTGGAAAGAAAGTTAAGATAAACTATTCAATAGAATAAATGAGTAGTAAATGAGTTTGTAAATAATTCGAGAAAAATTATAAATAATGAAATTATAAAGTTGGATGAAATATCAAAGAAGACACGATGAGAAAAGTAGATATAGAAATAAGAATAGAGAATACAATAGATAATTCAATGGAAGGGTAAGTCATGGAAAATAATACCTTGAGAAAACTAAGATTGAAAAAGAAGGAAAACAGTCGGTAAGTGAAAACTAAAGCGTGTAATTTGCGAGTGTTTGTGGGAGGACTTAATATTTCAAAAAAGGAATGTTTTCGAGTAATATATTCTTCATATCCTATATATAAAGAATTAAAAAAATATATAAATATATAATTAATACATATAAATGTAATAAGTATATATATATTTATATTTATTCCATTATTGCTTGTACTTCCCTTTTTCATTTTTTAATAATATAATTTAATAAATTATATTTTAGTTAAAAATTTTAGTATGAAAAAGTTTTTATGCAATAATCAATATACTGAATCAATTACTATAATTATTACAGTTATTTTTTTTATCTAAAATTCATGTTTATGTAATTCTAGTGTATAGTATTCTATGATTTCTTTTAGTTTCCTAAATCAACTTAGTTAAAAAATCCATAATATTAATTATAGGACATAATTTATTTCAATAAGAAATAATGAAACCTTAATAACATATTTTCAAATATTATTGGTTTTACATTATAGTATTTATCATAGTTTCTAATCTTCATTGGAGAAACTTTGCAAAGTCAACTCATATCGATTTGGATATAATTTGTTATCAACATAAAATTTTTATTGCAACGATATATAGGATTGTTTATCGAAAATTAAAAGTGATTTTGATTTACTAATAAATATATAATTATACATTTTCGAAAATTTTAAGACTATATGTTACAAAGTTTTAACATTTAATATCTAATTTAAAAGAATTTGTTAAACTTTTTTTTTATTAAATGTAAGTTATTTTTGTATAGATAAAATTAATGAATATTATATACTGGTATATTATACGGTAACAAAATCTGTAACTATTTTACTCTCGTTTCAAATAATTTAGATACATTTTATGTTTATCTAAAAATTGTCCGAGTACAAGAAGTTATGAAGTCATAGTGATTAATCAGAAATATATCACTAGATATACAAAAATGAATTTAAGCTTTGGAAAATATGAGATTACTTACGATTAAAAGTTATTAAAGTAAATGCAAACTCGAGAATGATTAGTGAATAACATCCAAGCAAAATATTTGCATACTATTAAAAATGCCAAACATTAAAATAGAAATTGAAATTGAAGTACAAAATATATTTCAGATCAAATATATGCTTTATTTTCATTCACTATGTTTAACTATATCAAAAGACGATATATATTACGGGTTTAGACAATGAAAACATTTCAAACTTTAATGTAAAATTTAAAACCTAGATAAAATTTGATTATGTTCGAGTTCATTTAACACCATTAAAGATAGTATGTAGATGTAATGTAGTAATATATAATTAATTCTTATTGCCACAGCTTAATGATCTTATCGTTGTCTAAACCATAATTAAACTAACTAAAATAGAAAATTCCCAAATAAAATTGATCAATGGATTAATGTCTTATAGAAAGAAAATATTAAGTATTTCGTATATTTATCGTTGGTTCCTCTTTTAAAATGTTTTTGACAAATTTTATACAGACAGCTTTATGAACTCTTATAAATATGTAATAAATATTTTTTGTAAAAATCTATATTATTAATTCAATAAAATGAGAACACACTGGAAAGCAGCTGTATTTTATTATTTATTAATATTTACTTTTAAAGATTATTCCATATTAATTTTCAATTTTGTAGGAATTAATACATTGGTTGAAAACTATATAATTCATAATTGTTTTTTTTTGTAATAATACCATAAGTTTAGAGCTTTTATTAGTACCAATAAAAAAAAATTAGTTATGAACTAAGATTTTTTCTTATTCATTGTAATTTAAATTGTTTATTTATTTAAACTACGTATGCAATTTCTAGCATAATTTATCTTAAGTTATATTTCTGATATGGTAATGAAAATGTATAAAAAATCAGCACATAGTTATTAATAAATCCTTATTAAGCACTATTCATTTAAATTAACGTTATTTATAATTAAAAAACTTCCATGTAATACGAACTTTCGAATTTATTATGTCACTAGATAGTAGTAATGTGGTAATTGTTGTCTATTAAAATTTGAATATACTATTAGATATATATATATATATATATATATATATCTTAAATATCCATTTGCTTGTTATACTTAAATTAGCTGCACATAATCAATAATTTATTGTTATTTATACTATATTTTTGTTTAAATAAAAAGACTTTGTAACGAAATATAATATAAAATAATAATAAAATAAAATTCACTAACATTTAAGATACCATAATGTACATTTTTTTATGCTGTTAATATTTATATAAATAAGATAATGTATGTTTTATTAAAATAAAAGAACGAATTCAAAATATTTTTAGTTAATCAAAGATTATGATTTCCTTGTAAAACAATGCTTTAAATTTAAAGAAGTATTATAATTCTATAATAATTTAATTTAGGTAATTTTTCTACTAGATTTTTACTAATATTTTTCAGAAAGATTCCAACCATCTTCTACCTCTAGCGACGAACGTAATCATAATAAACCTCATCCTATGCTAACCCGTCAAAAAACATCAAAACTGGGTTTTATTTCTTCATTAGAATTTAGAAATTCTTCAGGTAACTTACGATTATTTTCCAAATGTATAATATTTTAAAATTAATGTCAATATAATATAATTAGTTTCAAAAATAAAAGGAAACTCAATTTTTTTACACGGGATCGTATAAATAGATATTAATTTGTTCTAAAACTAAATTAACAATGGTACCTTGTTTACTCGGGTCAAATATTTAGCTTAAAATTGTCTTTATTTAAAGATTGTAATCATTTCCAATAATTATATTTATAAATCAATGTTAAAAAATTCATATACATTATAAATGTTATATTGCTGAAATATTAATTTTGTAATATTCATAAATTATAATTCTTAATAAGTATGTATTTATAAAATTATGAACTACTATTTTATGATAAGCATGAAATTAGAATTTATTTTTTATTAACAGATTGTATACTTTTCAAAATAAATTTAATAATGATTATAATTTAGAGAATAGTATTTTCAGAATTTTCCTATTTAATGTTGAGACATAACATGATATCATTTATCTAAATAAATAATAAAGTTATTTTATGTCTATCTAGTTTATTCAGACAATGAAACTACGAAGATGAAACTATAAATTAAATTAGGAATTGTAATTAAATAATAGAATTATATTTTCAGTTTATTCTATATTTACATTAAAAGATTTTTTATTTTAATTAATAATGAAAATTTAAATTTAAATTCATATTTAAATCATTAACAATTAATAATTATTAACTATAATTAAGGCTTAACTAACGAGTTTTTGTTCTAAGTAGACCTTTTTTATCTATAAATAAACCAAGAAAGGCAACATAAAAAATTATATTTCTGTTGCTCAGTACTTACTAATTCATTATGTTGAAGTAAGATATTTAATTGTGGATATTATTTTATAAAAATACGAATCAATTTTGACTATTGAGATGTATCTAAATATACATACGTACATCCATACATACATACGTACATACATACATACATACATACACACATACATAGATACATGCATATATACACATATGCATATAGCCATACATGCAAAGAAACTAATAAGCAAACAAATACCTACGCAATGCTAATTTTAATATTCTTTATATTTATTTAAAATTATAAAATATATTATACTCCAAAGGAAATAATTGTAGTTATGTATTAGAAACTATAATGATTTGGTAAACATATTTAATAACTTTTAGATTGCATGTTTGTTTGTTACCGACAGATTATTGGGAATATTGAAATCATAATTATTATTTATTTTTTATTTACAAATCCACAAAAAATAGTTCAAGTAATATATCTGTTTCCTACACTCCATAATTTGAATTTATATATATATATATATATATATATATATATATATTAATAATATACAAAAGAAATTTGAAATATGTATTAGAATTATGTATTAGAAACTATTATAGAAACTCTTTACATTAAATTTTAAAATGATGGATAGTATGTAAAAATAGTATGTATAAAATCATAGATTCGTACATAGATATTTATTACCTAGTATGGAATATTATCTACATATTAAATAGATAAAAGTACACATCCTTAATATATATCTGTGTGTATGTGTGTGTGCACGCGCACGCGCGTGTGTAGGTACAGTTTGCAATATTTACTTAAAAATTGTAAGGATTTACATTAGTATTTCTTAGATAAAAAATTATAAAATTTTCATTACATGAAATTGAAATTAATTTAGGAGAAACAATTACAAGTCAATTAAGCCCAAACAGTCCAAATGAAGACAGCTCAGGAGACTCACGCCCAGACAAACCACGGCTCCAACGTTCTATGGGTCAAAGCAAGAGAACTTTCCGTTTAAGAAAAAGTCGTCGAGCTCATATTGAGGTATTATCAGTTTTGAATAGTATGCTTTGCCTATCAAATCATTTCCCAAATTTTAAAATTATATATATTAAAATATTTTATTTTAGTATATTTAGTATATTTCATTTTAGTATAATCTATTATAGAATATATTATTTTAAATAATTTTATTATAACCGAAATTTATCACAATAATTTATAAATTTCACAAAGTTCATGCTAAAAATCAATGAAATATAAAAAACTACTTGTAAATAATATAATAAATATATTAATTGAGAAGTTTATATATTATTTATATTTGATTGTACTGGTTATTTTTTTATAAACCAATAGGCCTAATTTAATTATATTAAATTGGTTTTATTATACATTTTATTATATATTTTATTATATAATATCGCTGATTTCGAATATACACTGCGATCGATATTTATATTAACAATTGTAGGTTACTTCTTCAAAAGAACAACCAGAGTCATCTTTTTCTTCCGTTGAACAATCATATGAGCGACAACCAAATATTCTGATACCTGCTCCATGTACAACAGGATCTGCATTGAATGTTTCATCGAGTGAAAGTGATAGAATTATTAATATTAATATTGAAGAACCTCTATTACCAACACATCAATATCAACAATCGCAACATTCACAACCCCAACAGCAACTACAACAACCGCAGCTACAACAACAACAACAACAACAACAACATCAGCAACAGCAGCAGCCACATCTTATGCACCATCCTGTTCACCTTCGGCCCCCATCTGATATATCTTGGGACGAAGATACTTCCAGTATTTCTGGATATCGTGAATCATATAATATCCAATTAGCTTCTTTAGAGACAAATGGCAATCGCATAGAACATGCACCACCTTTGGCATCTCCTGATATGCCATCTACTAGCAGCACAACAACGAATTATATCGCGTTTGATGAAAGTTCTCCAGAATGCTCAATGAATAGTAATGGTGGAGAAAAAATACCAACTATCAGTCAACCTAATCAATATGCGAATTTACAACCATCTTTATTAATGGTTTTTCCAACACCAGATGAAGATACATTAATATAAATTAATATATTTTACTTCTGAATATATAATCGGAAGATTTTAATATTGTGAAAGCATTAGAAAATTATCGATCAAGTAAAAATAAGTTTATAATTTTACCACAATTACACAATGTGTATAAATATTGAAATCAATTAAATTTATAGAAAAATTTTATCAAAAAATAAATTTAAATATATAAATAATATTACACATTTTATTAATCGTTTAAGGAAAATAAATTGCCTTAATTGAATATTATTGATATTTCATTAATTAAAATATTACGAAATATTCCAGATCATTTAATTCTCAATTTCATAGATTCTTTAAAATGTTTATATTATTCAACGATAAATACAAAACTTATTTAATAGTTTCGTTACGACTTAACATTTTTACTAGCACCAAAAATTTTAGTTTTTTTTATAATAATAATGGTATTTATATTTCTAAATTTGTATTGAAAGTAACGTGAATTTTTTAAGTAATATAATAAATATTTTTTATTATATTTAAGTGAAAAGTGGAGAGAATGGAATGAAATGAGTGGAAATATTAGATCTTCAAGAAAATCGAAATATCTAATAATAAACTTTTTGTATAAAATAAAGTAATTAATTACTGTCTTTTACAAAGATTTCAAAGTATGCCTACCAATTTAATATGCTAAATTAATATTTTTCTATTTTTCGTATTTACTTGCGTATTTCTGTTTTATTAATAAACTTGCACAATAATACACAACTAAAATATGTTTTATTTCAATCCAAATTAATTACTCGTGTTTTTTATGATAATATTTTTGTGTAATTGAGTCTACAAAATATTTTACAAAATTTTAATGTCACTCCATAAACAGTATATGAAATAGTGCATTCCAATTTCAATAAGAGTTATGCAAGAGCTTAATCATTTAATTTAATAAGAGAAACAAGTAATAACCTTTGATTTCCTTATAAAAATTATTGAATTAAAATTTTAAAGCTCTATATGTTTTATATCATTTAATGCTTTCTTTGATTGATATATCTGTATGTTATATACCTAATATTAATTATATGTATGTAATTACCCTATACGCATTTAATTTCGAAAGTATTTTCAATAATTATTAATCAGGATTTAATTTATAAATGTTATGCGTCTATTATATGTAAAAACTTTTTTTAACACTTTTTAAAATTATTCAAAAAACTAGATTAAGTTCAATATTCATTGACTATCTACATCTATTTTTACCACGGATTTTATTACAAAATCTTAGATATATTAGACTAAGTACGACTATACGATATTGTAGATGTAATTTGTTTACAGGTAAATGAATAAAGGCGTTGTTAAATTATAAAATATTTTGTCTTATTTAAATGAATGATTCGATTAACAGTCTTTGGTTAAGCATGAAAACATTTCACTCAACACACTTAACATTATTTAATGAAATTACAATATGAAAGAAAACTACAATATAAAACTACGTTAATAGTTTTAACGATCAAAATTATTTTCACTTAAAATATTTAAATATACAATAATATTCAACTTAAATATAGAAAATGAAATTAGTGTCGTAATTATTATTATTTTCAAATTTACGATATTAATTAGATATATTTTTAGGGCCATAGGATAGTTGTGTTCCATCTAGTAAGATTGGAGACAATTTTCTAGAACATATAAAATTAAGTATTAAAAAACTGAAATTTTATTTAATAAAAATACTTATATTAAATTTATTTAAGGTTTAAAAGGCCAGAACGAACATATTTTAGAATATAATAAATAAATTTAACTTTCATAAATATTAAATGTTTGCTTATCATTAGGTATTCAAATATACGGCACAGTAAAAATTATATAATTTTTAATATGCAAATGAATGTTTAAATTTATTGTATTATAAATTTAAGGTATTCATTTCTTTAATATGAATTCATAATTTAAACAAAAAAAATATATATTAATTTAATGTTCCTTATGTGTTGAAGTTTGTCCATGATGCAGATAATCGTGACTTAATTAAAATGGATTAAATAATATGAATTTTTAATCATTATAATTGAATTTTTAATAAATTTCCAAATCATCTTATGTATCGAAAGTTATTACAGTTAAGGGTTACTTTCTTTCTTCATTTAATGGTATTTATTGGCACAATTTACGTTTTATAAACAAAATATAGTTAAAGAGAATGTGCAATGCAAGCGAAAAATAAATGATATACCTATATTTAGCGATTTTAATTTAAATATTTTTTTATATAATTTTATTTCTTTATTATATTATATAATAAGAGATAATATTTTTATTAGAGAACTAAGAAAATCAATTTAATATTTAACATTTCATGAATGTTTCAATGGATAGAATAAATTTAAAAAATTTAATTTTTTTGCTAATAATAAAATCTGAGCAATATTGTTTTAATGATTAATTCAATGTTTTATTTTATTTTCATGATTTTTTATTTTCGTTTTTCCTGGAATAATGGGGTTGCATTTGTTCAAGCAAGTTTAGAATTAATTTACAATTTTATCTTATCTAATAAGCACATAAAATGTTATAGAAATAATCACATAAGCATTAGTAAAACAAGTGTGTATAATGAAGTGAATTTATGACAATTAAATTACATTACTTTTTAAATAATTAGGTTTTCATTGATAAAGTTGAATGATTTATAGGTATAATATTTAGGTAGTTGGCGAAACCATTGAAATAAATGTATTTATTTAAAACAAGTTAAAAGATAAAATAAATAAGAAATGTTTAAATAGTAAAAATTAATTTTTAATTGATTATTTATATTCTATATAGTAACTGAATCTTTGGTATACGTGTAATTAATACAAAAATATTTTATAAAATTATATATAAACAAGAATGTTTTATGTAAAGAAACAAAAACTTAAGGATGGTTAACAAATCTTATATTTCATCTATGCTTTATCAATAAAAATATTTGTTTCTGAGAAGTTAATAAACTTGATATACTTAGATGATGTATTGATTAAAAGTTGTAACTCATCAATAAATTCCTTGGTTAATATCAATGTACATAAATTAATTCTATTTTTAATATAAATCAGGATCATTTCTATATAAAATACATATGTTACGGCAATTAAGCGATGATGTATTTCTAATGACAATCTATATGTGAATTTATTAAATTTAATTAATACAAAATGGGTTTATATGGTATCAATAGCTTAAAGTAATGTAATCGTTTATATGTTTGTGTGATAAAAATGAAAGATTATGATTTCTTTTTAATATTTTATCATGAAAAATCTATGTATAAATATATATAAGTTCATTATGTTAGATTATATACACAAATGATACGTGGTAAATAATGTTGTAATTATTATAATTTTACTAAGTTCCGAATAATTATATGATTGTATTTCTATTTGATTCTTCATTATATTACTATTTACAACAATAAAGTAATACAGATACTAATTATATTATCCTGCTCTTATTTAGGAATAACTGAACCTTCGTTAAAATATATCAAAAGAGTTTCCTTAGCTCCGTATAAAAAATGTATGCGCATGGGTGATTTCATATACACTCAAACCCAACAAACACAAGCATATATGTAGACACAAAGAAACTGAAACAAACAACACATACGTTCACATACCTACATCTAGTAAAATATTTTTGAATATTGTTCTTTACACTAAATATGTAATTGGTTACTTTTTTATATTAAGACGGATTGCATTGAAAATCGAATCTGATCTTTGTATTTTAAAAGCTTCATCATGAGAAACCAATTTTTTCTTAAATTTTGTTGTAGTAATAATAGATATCCAATCCAAACGTTGCACAGATTTTGTTAATTTTTTAACAGTTTTAAAATATTGTGGGGTAAACATAGTCGGCGGTGGCTTAAGCATTAATGATCCATGTCCATCCGCTTCGTTGAAAAAATTTCGTAACTTTAATTGCAATGCTTTTATTGCACTTAAGTTATTTGTACGGTTCGCTCTTTTATCGGATATTGTGATGGTATCTAACTTCACTGAAATTTGAAGACAAGTTAATATTTTTATCATTTGTTGCTTAATCTTGTTTGTTTTATATCTTATTGTTAATAAATTAAAATTTTGATAAACTCGCTGTTACTATTTTTTCAAGTAATTTCAAATACGCTGCAAAATATATTCCATTTCATGTTTATAAGAAAATCCGATATGAAAAAAATTCAACAGATAAGAATTTTTTAAGTTTTGTAAATTTCAAGATAATAATATAATATATATTTTTTTAAATCATTTTGCAGAAATATCATTAAAAATATTTAAAAATTTGATCAAAATGAAAAAAATATATATATCATTAACGAAATAAAAATTAATTATTTATGTTACTTACTTATAGTCGAACCATCCATATTAAATTAATATTTTTATGAATAATTTTTTTCCCAGTTTTATACGACTGCAATATCAATTAACAATTTTCTTATTAAAATACGTATATATTTTTTTATTTTTAATGTGACAGCTATACATTTTTATATTAACTATTATTAGCTATTTTTTTAAATTGAGATTAAAGAAATTAATAAAATTTTCATTATATTAAATATATTCGGAAGTAAATATTCATTATATACATCTACGTCAAGTATAATAATCGAAATATGAAAATGTACTCAGTTCATAATTAAATATATTGAATAATTTTGATTTTTTTAGTAAGGTTATTATTATTTAAATTAGCCTGTTAATTGTATAAATTTATTTATTTTTCATTATTAATTATTTAAATATATATTTAAAAAAGAATAAATGTATTCTGTATTTTTCAGTGTATAAATTCATTTATGGCTATAATATAATGAAATTTTAAATCAAATGTTTTTATTGTTTAAATGTTGTTAGTAACTGAAAAAAATATTTTATAAAAGAACATACAGTTAGATTGTGGAAAATAGTTGAAAGTAATCACTTAAAAATTTATTGTCATTCAATTTGTCAAATAGAACAGAATAATTAATTGTAAAGCTCACTAAAAATAACAAGATAGTTACTACGACACTTACTACTGAAACAAACGTGACTGACAATGTCGGACATACAACAAAAATGCATATGCATTATACATATAGAAATTAGTTGTAGTATGAAATTTAATACTTGGAATGATCTATTTGTAGATGTATATACATATATTGCGATTTAACTAGAGGTACATACTTGCTTTATGTTCGATATATATATATATATATATATATATATATTAACATTTTAAAATAATAATTTGGCACGAACGATCAACATAATTCATATAAACCATATATATATCACTCGTTACACGCAACATTTAAGTCTAAAAGTAAATCTAAGTATTGTACAAAACACGTGTACATCGTGATGCAATCAATAATAATATTCTTAATTTTTCAAATAAAAAAGAAATGCAGATACAAAATTCAATATATTACTAAAAATTTTAACAAATACGTTAACTTATAAATTGTATAAGCTAATTTATACTTTTCACAAAACAATTCAGGCTAAATCGGTTGAAAATTATATATAGATGTTATTTATAGGTCAATAAATGAATAATTATGTTTTTAATTTTTGTAATAACTTTATACATTAGTTTTATACATATATAACCTCATAAATCCAATCCTATTAATAATACTAGTTATCGATTATAGAATGGATGTAATTCAAGTAAGGATACACTTTAATAATTACATCAGGATAACCAAGGGCACATGGAATAACAAAAGAAAGAATACCGACAAATACTCCATTAATACTTACTGGTCCACCACTGTCACCCTGAAAATATTTATTTTTTTAGTACAGCATAATATTTTTCTTGAAATTATTATAAATTTGATATTGATAAAATACGTCATATTAATATAAATTCGAATAGAAAATCTTTTTTATTTACAAAATACATTCAAACTATAAATATTCAGTAGGAATATAGAATATTTTTTTTATTTATAAAATATAATCAAACTGTAAATATTCATTAATTTAATTCATCAAAAAATCTTACTTCATATACTGGTATTTGTATATACATATTACGAAATATTATCATAAAAATATCTTTTTTAATTAAATAATAATTTTAGTTATAATAAAGATTTATTTTTTTTACTTTTGATATTTAAAAATGAATAATATGACAATAATTTTATTTTTTATATATAATGCATTTTCAAAAATATTTATTAGATGTTATACATTGTGAATAGTCTTATACGTCTGCAATAGAAGTAGAAATTTATTAATTTAATAAATTTATAAATAATGAAATATATAAAAATTGTATGCTAAATAATAAAATTTAATTTTTGCAGTTGTATAAATACTCATTTAGATGGAATTAATTTATATTTGCATATCATATTTATATATTATTATTTTAGAATCAATTAGTATATTTAGTATATATATATATATACATATATATTTATAGAGAGAGAGAGAGAGAGAGAGAGAGAGAAAGACAAAGAGAAGCTATGAAGCTATTTGATTTAATAACGCATTAAATTGTAACTTGTCTGTATAATTATAAATGATGCTACATGCTATAAGTTTATAAAATATTTGTATGGTATGCCATATATTTTCATGTTTTATGCATATTTTATTAAAATTCTTAAATATTTAGGTGTAAATATATAATATTTAACCGCCAATTTTTGTTGTAATTCGTAGTTTTAAATTCAATATTCTTTGAAATAAGCAATTTTTTAAATGATTATAAATATTGTATCTGTATTACCTAGTGTAAATATTAATTTTCTTTAAAAACCTATTTTTAAATGCCTTTATTTAACCAAATTTTTCCGTATAGAATATGCCAAAAGTAATTAATAAGATCTGTCAAAAAGTTCATTGGGACAATATTACCTAGACTTGAATGAGTTTAACTTATAAATATACAAGAATATAAGTTATTATATTCTATACTTTATAAACTATTTATAAAAAAAATAGAAGATGAATCTAATACATTTTTAAAAAATATCATAATAATTATCATATAAAGTATTATAAAGAGTAGCTTTTCAATAAAACTTACATTACATGCGCCAATTCCTTCTCGATTGACCAGGCAACTTTGTTTTTTATAAATATGTCGTTGAAGGGTATTTGAACAATCTTTCACAGTAATAGTAATCATCGTTGTCTTTTGTAATTTTTTAGAAATTTCTGTTGTATTTAAGCCTGTTCTCCCAAAACCACTGATTGAAACTATTTCACCAATCTTAAGGTCTGCAGTTGGAAGTTGTGCCTTATTAATAAATGTATTGAATGTCATCTCACCATTAATCTGTTAAACAGATTTTTTTAATAGAATCAAATACAAATAGAATATTCAAATTATTTTTTAATATTTTAAAAATAAAAATTTTCTACTATAAAATTCATATATAATATATAGTTTATATATATACAAATATAAATCGATAAAACTGTAAATATAAATAAATAATCTTATATTTTAGTTGATTTATATATTAAAATTTCATCTTTTATACAATACCAATATATAATATCTATACACGCACACAGCCACAGATGCCAATATAAAAAACATCACACATGTAATATTGAAAGTCTACATTAGCGCCTATATATACAACATATGTATTGTATTCTAAGATTTTGGTGAACCATAATACGTTAAAATTAGAAATAAATTCAATAAATTAATAAGCTAGTACTCGAAGAAATAACTTGCAAAATAAAATAAATACTTTTAACTTCTATTATCCTACCGCTATAATACTGATATCGTTCCTAATAGTTTCACGTTTATTCAATCTTCCTGTATATTGAGGATGAATATTGATTTTTAAAATTTTGAATTGTTTAAAAATAATTTCCAAATTATCAGATCCAACGACGACTTTTAAATTATTATAATCAAAGAGATACTCGAATACACAATGGGCTGCCGTTACTACATGTTTATTTGAAATAATCGTAGCTCCGCAATGATGTTTGCCTGTGTCAATAAATCTCAAAGATACTTGAAACGGGAATTCCAATATATCAGCATCTCCACCACCTATGATTCTTCCATTCTTACCAAATGTGCCTGAAAACATTAAGAATTGTTTTACTAAGAAATAAATTTTTATATCTTAAATTAACTTTTTATATATTTTTAAAAATAAACTGATTTTTATTTGTCACATTCTAAATAATAATAAATAAAATTATCGGTTATTGAGTTTAGTTGATTAATAGAACCTATTATTATATATTTTTTTTTATATATAAATTTATAAATAAACAAAATTTAATTAAATTCTAATTACAAACAGCCTTTTGCTCATATATACTATTTAATATATTAAACATTTTAAGATAACTTTGGCTTTATTTAGTTTATTAATTTTTTAATAAAAAAATTTTAAAGTAGTGAATATACTAAATGAATTACCAGTAATTGAGATGATATAGAAAAAGATAATAATATAAACATTCATTTTTACAAGAAGTATTATTTCGGGGAAATTTAATTCAAATGAATTCCTTATATAATCGATTTAAATGTTGACTATGAAGATGATTTCATTACTTATTTCGATATTTTTAAAGCTGTTTATATTTTACTTTATCTTTAGATACGGTAGAATATGTTTATAAGATATAATTAGCATATTATTTTTTTTTTTATTATTCAATAAAAGTAAGTAATAGTATCTATATATTTATATATATATATATATATATATATATATATATATATATATATATATATATATATATATATATATATATATATATTAATCTTCACTAACGACTATTAATTGTAACAGAAAAGTATGTGGTATTTCTTATATTAATGACAATTGACTATATAAGATAAAAAAATGTAGCCAAATAGAAGATATATGTCGTTGTTAAATGGACGTAAACAACAACTAAGATAAATAATATAAAATAAATATTACGCTGTATTCGTATAAACTAGATTACTAAACAATAATCATATATGACAAGTCATAAAATAAACAATATTTTATAAGAATATTTGGTAATTATTTGAATGAGTGGTGTTGTGTAGTTTTTGTATGCCATCACATTGTCGTTGCGAAGAGTGCGAAGAAGTTAGTTATTAGTCCAAAGAGCCATAAGTACTTCCTTCTAGACTTTTGCTTCAATCCTCATATCATTTTTATACTTTCCACAATTTCTACTTTCCAGCAGCCCGTGTTGGATAATTCGCTTCCACATTTTAACATTTTTTTGTACTTATTTCAGAAATTCAATGTTTTCCTTTCCGACTCCAAATCTTTGGATTTTCTTCACAAAACACACTTCTTTCATTGATGAAGCAAGTTTCTGCCAACCGTGGTAGTACAATTAATTTTGATAAGAATTATTTGTATAAGTATATAAATAAGTAATACGGTAAGAGAATTTTGATTTGCTCGCCTATTTAAATGAATTAACACGCGTTAAGGTTACCATAAATAAATTTGAAAACAAGAATATCAGTGATCCTTATAAAACTGTAATATTAATTACTTATATGTATTTATATAAAACTTATACAAAATTATAGTTATAACAAAATTATTATATCTTCAGAAAAATATTTATTGTGAAGTTACATAATATTTTATGGAAGTTTAGTCTGTTCGTATTCCTTGTTTCTTTGTTATCTATCTCGGAATATGTATATTTAATGTGCCTGTAGTAACTTCAGCTGATAATGCTTTCTGACAGTTTAATATTCATTTAATCATTCCGTATTCGTTATTATCTATAGTTTATATTGTAAAATTATTGCTTGTAGGAATTCGACTATTCACACACACACACACACACACACACACACCTGTATATATATATATGTATACACATGATTTTGTAGCCATTTATCATTTATTAATACTAATAATTTGTTGATAATAACAGCCAATTAATTTCTCTTTATAAACGTTAAAAAAAATACTTTGACTATATTGATATTGTTTTAGTTTCTACCATGATTGGGTATCAAAGTTTTTCAAGTTATTAAATGTATATGTTTATTATGTCGTGCTTGTATTACATGTTTATTCATAATTATTTCTACAGATTCTTGAATATGCCGGTGAATCTAATGCTGATAAATCATTTAGTGTATTTTGTATTTCAATTGTTTTAATTTGAATGATTACGTATCAATGGTTGCAGTAAAAAATATTAATATTTACTATACAATGTATTGTATAATATAGTATATATAATAATAACAACAATAGTAATAACAACAACAACAACAATAATAATAAGAATAATAATAACAATAATAATAACAATAACAATAACAAACAGAAGAACATTAATATTAATTTTATTATTTTAAATAGATATGCATGCAATGTGCATCAACATATTTAATATTCATATTTATATTTTTTATTTCAACATATTTATATTTTTAATATTCAATTAGCGCTTGATCCAATATAACTTATTGCTGGTTTATATAATTAAAAATTTTCATAACTGTTTGAAGATATTATTCGTCGACTATCTTTACGTTTATTCGAGTATTTATTAATTCATAAATAATATTTCTCTTTATCGTTAATAATGAACGATTGGTGTTTTCAAGCTATTCTTAGCCGACATTATTTCAGAATGTTTGTTTTTCACAAATTTTTACAAAGAATCTTTGATTCATTATTATTAATCTAATGATCTCATAATTTTACTTTTTATTTATTAATTTTTAGATATCATATTCAAATTTTATTATGAATCGTCCCTTTTTGCTATGTTGAAACATAGAAATTTTCTATTATTTTTGGGAATCTAATAAAGATTACTAATAAGGATTTTACATTAAGTTTTACTTTTTGTTACTGTTTTTATTAGATCTGCAAATATTTTTTTTTTATGAAAATTAAGTTTATTTGTAGGTACGCTTTATTTTTTGTTTCGTTTATTACAAAATTTCGTGTTATGTTCTGATGTTCGTATTGCGTTCTCAGGCATACATTTATACAAATACTTCCATAATGCAGCTCAGATTATTTAGCTCCAAATTCTAAAATTGTTTACTTCAATAATACGACATATACTATCTATCATTAACAAAATCAATTGTATTTGCTTGTTAAAATATTAAAAAAATCTAGTAATAGCAAATATTAGTGTCGTCGATGATATTTCAAGAAAATTGCATTTCACAATTAATAATTTTGTTATGTTTTGATACAATAACGAAGTAATATAATATTATAATAAACATAATCTGCAAGATTGTAAAATTCAGGTACAATGTGTATTGTCCTATCCATGTATACTATGCTAAAATATCCTTGAAATTACTAAAAATAAAATATTTTTCATTTTTTAGTTTCAGCCTTCTTGACTAATCTACTGCATACTTTTTATTTGAATTTTTCTACACAATATATCCGTCTTCTTATTATCTGTCAGAACAAAACTAATTATGTGATAACTTAATATTAAATTTTTGTCCCGTTTAAAGTCAGAGGTAAATCTATTCTAATTACTACGTAATCATTCGTCATCACATGCGTCCTTAATACATGAAAAATATTAATTAAAATTGACTCGTTTTTTCAAAAGTGAAGCATTTAATATATTTACAATAACATTGTTAGGCGATTTGGAGTAGTGAGATTTGTGTAAATCTGTGCAAATCTCGTTTCTATTAAGTAATACTTTATCGTAATTTTCATAATAAACAATTTATACAAATTATTTTTTTACAGGTTATTAATAATATTCAATATCTTTTGTTCAATAGAGTAAGGGCAAATAAAATTAATACTACCTAACTCACCAATAAAATTATAACTAGAAATCCTTATAAAAAATATTTTAAACGAAATTACAAAATTTTTTAAATATTAGGTGGCTAGAATATAAGGATTACAATTGTGAAAATAGAAAACTACTTAGAAACGCAAATCTATTAAATCCAAAAATATTTTACTGTATTTAAATATTTCATAATTTAATTTATTGAATTAATTTATATTATTTTATGTATTGTAGTCGAATTTTCAAAAATACTCTATGTATATAGTTTGTTTATTTTAATTAAATTACTTATTTTCTTTTTTTTGACGTAACAGCATAGATGATGAAATTACCAACGTTTATCTAGAAAAATTCAAATAAATTGTCGCAAATATTTATTTATTCTTCATTATTAATTGTTTAAACCTTAATTTTGTTTCCATTGTACCAACTGTTTAAGTAGAAATTAGTAACCTTTAATAACTTTTTAAATTCATTTCTGATATTAGCAAATAAAGTAAATTCTATTTTAAATAGATATTATGAAATTTGATTTAGAAATATTTTAATAATTTTTTTTATCATGAGTTATAAGTATTTTTTAAAAAATTAATACATTCTGTATATTAATATTCATATATATTATTATCATACATCAATATTGAAATAGTATTCAGCAGTATTATATAAGATTTACAAGTACAATTTATATTAACATATGATGTAAACAGGTGATCCCCGTTAGTGATAATAAAAGATAGTGCTTAGTATCTAATAGCAGGTTTTTCAATCTTTTTTTCCATTGCGAATAAGGTAGGTAATTTTGTAAGAGTTTTATAAACAGTATTATGATACTTTATTGCTATTAAATTATTTTTTCGTATATTGAAAAGTATTTCAATTACAGAGTCATTTGAATCGTTTATTGTATTTCAATTAAATAAATATCTATAATATTCTAATGCGATCTTGATTTAAAACAATATTTTATGAAAGAACTAAGAAACATTTGTTTATTAGGTTACTTTTTTAAATACAAATATAGCACTAGTAAACAAGATTAGAAAAATAATTCTAAATAATGAAGGTTATAATTTTTGCTCTATTATTTGTCTGTTACTATACATCATACACGGAGGGTATGTATATACGTATATTCAATAAATCAATTAATAAATATTAATCAAACGCTTAATTCAATATTATTATACAGGGCAGAGTTTTACAAGAGAAAAATGTAGTGAATGCTGTAACGGTAAGATAATTATTAATAATATTATTGTTCAAATCATTTATATATTTTTATACATCCCCCACACATATATATTTTATTTTTTTGTTGAATCTTAACAATAGGTGAATCTTTTAATTTATATTGTACCGTGTATTTTATTTATAGAATTTATTTTTTATATCAGAATAATGATTAAGTCAAAATTAATATTTGTAGCATTAACTTATTATTTATAACATATGAAAGTTTATTTATTGATTATTTATTTTCTTATGCCAATTACACTTATTATTCTTTTATTCATTAGTTATTGATTATAGGACAGTTTAATTAAAATCTTTTAATTGGATTATTGAATGGATATTAACGATATTAACGAATAATATGCTAATATTCATATCCAAGTAGAGATAATAAAGTTTTTATATTTTTTGTTATTGCCTAATTTTTGTATAATCTAACTATTTTAAATATAGCCTTTACCGAGCCTGTTGAAAATCAATATTGCAATGAAAAATGCGAGGTGAAATTTGCTAGTAAGTATACATCTTGAAATTGAACGTAAATTATTTTTTTATAATTTTTTTTTTTTTTATATACTGCCAAATATGCATATAATATTTAAAATCCTATGCTTTAAGCTTTATTTGATTTCATTTTTCATATTAGTATTTTATAAAATGTGTTCCATTATTTTTCTAAATTAAATTCTAAAATATTTTTTAATAATTTATGAGAAAATTTTAAAATAAATAATTAAAAATAATATTGAAATTTTTAAATACATTATAACCTGTATGATGATAATATAATTAAGGTTATACCGCTTATATCACTTAATATAACGGCACCAACCCTTTTCAGTATTTCAAGTACATTTGGTGAATAATGAGATGTATCACCATACAAAAAATTTACATTTTGCTTATAAAACTTAAATATCAACTTGAAATATATCAAAAGTAATACATGCCACAATACATTAAATTTTTTGCTTATTTTATAAAAACGAAGTTCATTTTAAATTATCTAAAGTTAATAGTATAAAGTGTTTGAAATTTAAATGAACTTCATTAAATACTAGTAAGAATTAATGACGTATAATGACGTATAAATATATGTTACTAAATTATATTTTTTATTCAAATTAAAATTATTCTACGCAATTCATATGCATAATAATATATTTATTTTAATAATTTAATTCTCTTTATATATTACTATTTAATAAGCTTATTTTTTCTCAGGATATATGTTTAAAATTAATAATCTATTGTATTGCAATTTATAGCTCCACAAAATTTTAAATCGGAAAAACAATGTAAAAAATCTTGTGACAGTGAGTTATATTTAAATAATTAATATATTATATATATATTGCATTCTTAAATTTTTGAACAAATTAATATATTTATTTTCTATTTAATGATTTGTTAGTATTCTATATATTATATTACTAAACAAATCATTTTCATATTTTTATATTGTGTAATATACTGAAATATCTGATATATCTGTATATTGAAATGCAATGAACTATCAAAGAATCTTTTTTATATAAATGTATTTCCTTAATTATTTTTGAAATGGTAATAATATAATTAAGGAACTGGAAGATTAAAATCAGATACGAAAGAAAATTCTAGATAAAATTCTAAATAAAAAGTAATAATATTTCAGCGTATAGCGTTTTACATAGCATAGAAAATAAATTAATGAGATAATCTTGTTTTTTCTTGGTTCATACAATATGAAAATAAAAAATTTTTTCCATTATGCTACAAATTTCGTATAATCAGAAGAAATAATATATTTAAAATAAATTAATAATTTAATAAATTAAAAGTAACCTATAACGGAGTGTTTATATTATTATTAATACATTATTTTTAAGTAATGTAAATATTTTTTAATTTTGGGAACAAAAATAAAGTATTTGTATAAATTTGAATTTAGTTTATATACTATAAATTAAATACTTTAGTATATACATTTTAACTTGTTATCATTGTATTATTAATTGTATAATTAAGATTGATTAAAAATCTTGTATTTTCATATATTACGTCATTAAATTTCTCATTAGCCGACTTCATTCGTAAATATTTATTTGAATATTTTTCATATTTAGTCATACCTGGAATTGTGTGTGCAGCTTATTGCTACGAAGCATGCGAAAAAGATTTTGAACGAAGTAAGTACGTAATGTCAATTAATAAATAATAGTAATCTTGTTTGACTAAATTAAATGTATTTTTCAGAAAACAGTAATTGGTGGGTTTCTCTAAAAGATTGGATATAGAATCAAAAACGTTGTATAAAATTATAGAAATTCAGAAAGTTGGGTTCTAATAACAATTCTAACAATTATACTCAAATCAATAAGAATAATGAAGAACTGTCTTTTTAATTCTTAAATAAAGATATTAAATAGTAAATTTTATTATTTAAAAACTAGTAAATAATTAAATACGTATTATATATGATTATATAACAACAGTTGAAAATTAAAATTTAATAATTTTTGTTGTTTAATAAATTTTTTCATTCAATCAATGATTTCTGAAATTCAATAAAATATTTTCTTAAATGTAATTCCATATCATAATTCATTATATAATTCGTAATTTTTAAAATATAATTCATAGAATTTTCGTATTGGTTAAATTTAATAATATTCATATATATATTAAAAAAACTACTAATATTTAGACATCTGATTTATATTAATTAATTATTATATTTCTATTTTTGTTTATCTTTTAATACTTTAAAATATTTTGAAATTATATTTTTATGTATTTTTTTATATACAATCATAGTGTTCGTATTTGTAGGTAATATTTGATTATCAAGTGTATAAAATATTTTTAGGCTTGATGAAAAATATTACAAATATTATAAAATATAAATTATTATTATTTAGATAGGTAATAATGTAAATTAATTAAATTGTAGTTATTTGTTAACAAATAATAGTAATCATTGATATTGATCAATAAAGAAAATTAAAGATCAAGATGCAACTTATGTTATTCCTTAGTACAACATTCGATTCCAAACTTTTTCTTTTAAATTTTCTTATATTATCCAAGACGGTATACGTTATCTCAAAACATTATTATTAAATATAAATTATACAATATTATCAGAGATAATCATTATATTCGTTTTTTAGAAACATTAGTATAAACTTAATTTTTAGATTGACTTAATTTTGTTTTGCTATCGTACTGTTCTAATATTAATTATATCAATTGTATACTTTTTTCAAGTTTTAAAAATGTATCGTAGGATCGAAAATATTTAAATATAACTTCTTAAACGATAACTATTAAAATTGTTTAAAAATGTTGTCGCAAACTTTAATCTCTATAAATTAAAAATTCGGCTACATTTTTTTAAATCATGAAAAAGTTATCGATTTTTTAAAGATAATTGTATTAAAAAGAATTATTATATAAAAATTGTTATAACACTACATGCTACTGTAAATAATAACTGACATAATTTTATATATTTTTGGAGATTGTAAATGATCATTATATGATTATAAGGTAAGAGTTTTTAATTATTATGATTTGTAGAAAAATATTCATTGTTGTTTACATATTATGTGTGCCACCATCTTTAATACAGCATCTGTATAAATTTAAGATATATGAAGATAGTAAATAATATATATATATATATATATAGGATAAAGAAAAATGTATAATAGCGTAAAAATAATTATGGTGTTTAGCATTACTTTCCTTGATTTTGATCTTCGCATGACTGTTAGTTACCTTGAATTCGTTGAATAAATCTTTATTTATTCAACTCGAGTTCTTATTTATAATCGAAATGACTCCTTTTTAATATGAGACATAAATTAGAAAAGCATGTATAAAAAAATATTTAGAAAGTAAACAAAAATTAATTTTTTTAAATAGTAATTTTGATAAGTTTATGATTACATTAAAAAAATACGTATACGAATATTTGAATTATAAGGAAAATATTTACTTTATTAGTTAAAAGAACTATCATAGCTTACGAACTTCTACATGTGGTTAGAATAAACGTCTGCAATGCGTATTAATATACTATGTATGAAAATGAAAGAAAATATGCCAAAAAAATATTCGAGAATAATGTAATAATTGGAATAATAAAAATTTTAATTACATTTTTATTGTTTATAACAAATGAACATTATTGGCATGCAAATTTAATGTAAAAATAATTATAAAAAAATAAGATAAGAAACTTCTTATAAGAGATACATAGTTTAATATTATTGATTGAGAGGTTGTTATTGGTCTTATATGGTATCAAATAATTGCAATCGTTATTATTTTAAGTACATAAGGAATAAAAGGTAAGTTAATTTTTTCCAATAATTATCATAATTATACATTATTCTATACAATCTCTGCTGATTACAAAGTATGAAATGATTTATTAGAAAAATCAATGAATGATCAAATTTATTTACTAGTAAATTTGTAAACCCTATATTACCGAGTAGTCGGTAATGAAAATTAAATAAGTAACTATTATATAAAATTAAATAAGTCTAAATGTAAATGTAGAGTATAAAAAATAATTTTTTCCTGCCCTTTGCCGAGTATCTATGATAACTTATACTACATTTGCATTTCAGCATTAAAATGAAACAAAATAAATAAAAATTTAGTTTTATAAGTCAATATTCTTTTAGATGCATGAATGTAATAATAGTATCAAAATGTTATGTTAATAATAAATTGGATTTATTTTAAAAACTTTAAATTAACATGAATTTTAGTTATGAAAATATTTTAAAAAATGATTCAAACGTTATTAATATAGTGTATAATTTAGTTATCAGAGAGTACAAATGATCTATATAAAGTTTAGATATCAACGGATGTATGCTTGACTTTGCGTGTTTCGCACATCCTAATGGGTTTGACGGAATAGTGACAAAAAAAGATGGAGAGAGAAAGAATTACTTTTAGTTGACGACATCGATGCTTTACAATTAGAAATCTGGATCAAGAGTTGGGAATTGTCTTTGTTCTATGGTACTTCTGTAAGGAAGGCAAATAAAGGTGATGAAATGCTTTTAAAGATAGATCCATACAAACTATCGACGCATTCTCTATGAAAATAAAACCATATATCTAAAGACAGCACGTAGATTCCATTTCTTGTAAATTAGAGTTCACTGTTTGTGTTTTTCTAGGTCATAGTCGAGTATATTTCGCCATATATAACCGATTGACTTCGTTTTCAGCATTGAAAAGGTTATTAATAGCAATTTTCCGAATGCTAGTGAATAAAATGTATTTTCATCGATGACGCTTAATAAGCTTTACTGCAGTTTCTGATAAACAATATGGTTGTGGAATTTTAATTAAACACATTGCTAATTATTTATCAAAGTTTAAATCTAATACTTCATTAAATAATTATTATAAGAATTAAATAAAATTTATATGGATCTGATAAATCAATAATATTACAAAATATACGTATCATAATATGTAAAATAATAGAAATAGAAAATATATGATTATATAAATAAATTTAATTATTAATTCAATGATCAGTAAGTAATTAAGTGAATAGATTTGTTGACAATGTATTATATAAATAATTTAATTGTAAATAGAATAAAGAACAAAAATTATAAATATACTTTACTTAACGTAAGAAAACAGAAAAAAATTGGCAATAATTGAAGATAATTTAATAAATTATTTGATAGGCATTCTTTATTTGATGATTTTTGTGCTCACATTTGTATAGCTAACTTATATCTCTTACATACTTGGCTAAATAAACTAATGATTGGGCACCCACTCCCTCTTCGATTACCATACACACACCACTACCTTTATAAAGATGGAAAAATATTTTCGACTTCAAAACGTGAAAATAAAAAAGCAGAAGTTAAAATAATATACATTAACATTTAACCCTACTTATTGAATATGCTAAAATTTTTCCTATAATTTTATAATATAAAAATCTTTTTATATTATAAAAATCTTTTATAATATAAAAAATAAAAGTGAATTTAATATAATTTAATTTAATATTTTTAATTTATTAATCAATATCTTGTTATTTGGTGTTTTTTTTTTTTTTTTTTTTTTTTTTTTTTTTTTGAAAAAGAAGGAATATAATTAGTCACACATTTTCAGTTTTTAGTAAAAGTTGCGTAAATTAACTACTCAAATTAGTATAAAAGAACTTCTGTAGAAAGTTATTTTTTCTTGGCCTCATCCTCTACTGCTTCATTTTGTTTACGGAAACAGTCACCGACGGGGAAAAAGTCCCAGCATCTTTGTTGATACATTTTCCACACGTAAGTTTCTTGTCCCGTGTGTTCTGTATCTGGTTTATTAATCAGATGCATTAAGAAAAACCTAAAAATAAAGTAATTCATGATTCGTTTAAACAATTATTGGATACAAGGGATAATTATTGAATACAATTTTTTTTTTCATAAAATTAAGCATAAATTTAATTTATTAAATATTTTCTATAAATTGACCTAACAATATTTAATTTAACGTCTTTAACGAATTCGCGCAATATTATTTGCATATTAATCAATCGAGATATTTTTATTTCTGTACTTACATATAATTCGCAAGATTATGTTCTTGCTGCACATGTGTATCAAATCCATGTGGCACCGCATCAAAATAATCTTTACCTAGACCGCAAATGAAGCAGTTACTTTCCATATTTGTTTTTACACTTTCCAATTGATCACGAAGTTCTCCAAAAGCATCAATGATCAAACCTAAAATTTTTAATTTAATTGGTTTCATTTTTTAAATTTCCTTTTAAATTTCTTTTCTTTTATTTTCCTGCCATCTTACCTTGAATAATAGCTAAAAGTATAACAATAACAAAGAAGAAAAATGTAATATCAAACATAATTCGATAGACTTCGTAATCATCGCCATCAGGTTCGCCTATTTCGTCACCAATACCTCCGCCTGCCCTTACACCTTTGTATAAGTGAAATATGAAACACTGGAAATAAGAATCAACTTTTCTTTTAAATCTATATTTTCTGATACACAATAATAAATATAATTTAGATAGAAAAATTGATGAATAAACTTCACAGTAAGAAGTTACATAAAAATTAACAAATATTGAAATGCCATTAAAGATTTATCACAAACTATTAATGTTATCTCATTTATTACTGAATAAGTTAATTTAGTAAATTTAAATATAATGCGTTTAACGTTACTTAGTCGTAAAAATTAATGTCTTACCGTCAACATATCATGACATTTCTTATCAATTTCATCATCTTCTTCTTGGATATAGAATTTACGGAAGAAATTAAAAGCAATAACGGTATATATGTACACTACAATAGTTAAAAGCATAACCGTTAAAACGAGCTGCTTTCCATTGTGCGTTACTGATTGTAATATGGTGCGTAATGTTTTAAAACCAACCGCAACATCTAGCAGGTGTGCCGCAAAAAAAAAATTGTTATAATTTCCCAAAATTGAGAACGTAAAGTACCATAAACTGTACAAGAAAGCCTGAAATTGTATAAAATCCAGAAAATTAGAATGTATATTTATACCATATAATATATGATTCCTAGAGGCATGATATTTATTTTATTAATATTTCACTGTAAATTTTTTTATAAAATATTTTTGCATTATAAAAACTTTGCTTATATTTTGTTAGTAATGAAATATATCATTTTACTCAAAATATACCTAAGTAAAAGCATATTCGAAGTACATATTGTTGTGTTCATATAAAATATTAAATTTTAACAAACTTATTATGTTATTAATTTGAAAAAAAAGGATTTCAAGCAGTTTTCAAGTATCAGATTTATTCTTTTTTTTTTTTTTTTTGTTAATATAGATGCTTGATATTATATGTCAAAATTGGATGAAACAATTGATTGTAGATTGTAGATCTTTGATAATTTGTATATAACAAACTTGTTAATTATTAATATACACGATCATGTAATTTTGTCTGATTATATAAATTTTATATTCTAAAATTAGTTATGTTAGAAATTTTATATTTTTATTTTAATATTTGAATAAATTTACGACAATAATTCGTGTTGTATCGTGAGAGTGTTTCCTTTCTTAATAGTGTTTATTAAAAACTTAGAAATATTATTATATATAAATTTAATGTGAAAAATAATCTTTCGAAAACTATTTTTATATTTAAACATGAAGTAAAGAGAAATTAATTTTTATTTATTCAAACCACATTGAACACGGTCATATTCAAAATTTCCTCATACCATTGAAGGGGTATTTATAGTTAATACATAAAGATTTAATACAATTAATTTTGAACGTATTTTTCAATAAATATACTTAGAATACCTATCAATGATTTGTTTATATCTTTAATAATATACATTAACTATTTTCCGCTCCACATTATTGGTTAATGTATATAATTGAAAAAATTTAAACTTTAACTTATATTTATAATAAAATCGAAATAGAGGGTTATTATTTATGTCGAAGACTACTTTTATTTTTAACTGTTATAATGAGAAAATAATTAATTAATTATAAATAATCATTATATGAAATTCATTAATACTCACGTTATCAGTAATTGTAACTCCAGCTTTCCACAACTGGTATCTCCAATCTATATTCATAATACTATAAAAAAGTTAAAGATATATATAAATATAAATACAACTTTGTTTTACATTTTATACTTTATTGTGTCATATTTACAAATGCATCAATCCAGAACTTTCTTCTTCTTGAATAAATGTTGTTTTCTCCATTCCTACTAATGCACTTATCATTTCGTAATCGTAAGTATCACTATATTTTTGTCTGACTTTCTTCTTAATGAATTTATCCCAATAGTTTACAGGAAACGTTTTAGCTGATATTGCCAATTTATCCCAATTGGCTTTGAAATCATAATCTCCTGGTTGTTCAACGATATAAAGACCATCAAACTCCACGGTTCGAGCTATTTCTTTTTCACGTTTAAAAATAGCAAGAGGTACCTAATATAAAATGCAATTTTTAAATATAATTGATAGGGTCTTTATTTTAAATAATATGAAGTATCATTGTAATAAATGTCTTTTAATTTATGATTTATCGAATAGCATTACCTTTAAATGATAATAAGCTACAAGCATGGCCAAAGAAATAATGGAGTGTAGGATTGCCATAAATCTCATTATATAAGCAATGAAAATAAAATCCTTAGGCACTTCGACAAATTCTATTAATTCTTCTTCTTCGTTTCCGCCTTCTCCGTCACCGCTACCAAATTCAGTACCAACATCATTTCCAGATCCAGATAATCCTTCACCAGATATTTCATTTAATATATCTTCTGTTATTCCGTTACTGTCATTTTCGGATCCTTCATTCAAAATGGTTACCTAAAATCGATTTGCATAAAATCTTTGCTTTATAAACACATATAATTCCATACGCCGTAAATTTTATTTGTCGAAGTACATATCTATTGAATGTAATTAGTATCGATATTCTTATTATATTTTCAATAAAACTTTTATTGTACACACGCTCGCGCGCACACACACACACACACACACACACACATACATTCTAAATATGTATGGTATATTTACATATGTTTTTGATTAAAGATATTGATGAATTAATAAACAATATGAAGTGTATAATTTGACCAAAGAGATTTTAAATATCTACAAAAATGGGTAGAATTCCTATTAGCAATTCATTCGAAACGACTTTTATAATTATATGAATATTAGATTTTTTTTTAATGTAACACATAAGAAAATGTTGTTTTTTTATTTATTTGAAATATCTGCGTTATATTATTCGATATAAATTAATTTTTAACAAATATAAAATAAATTTTGCAGCAATCCGAAGTACAGATTATTATTTTGAAAATAATAATTATTATGAATTTGAGAATATGAATATATTAGTAGATTTTAATAACCTTCTTAATATCTATTTATTTTAACGTTTTATTAGAAAATTAATACTTTTATAGAAAAGTAATAGAAAACTATATACCATAGTACGCACAGAAAAATATTTTTAATAATTTTAATGTATATATCGGGATCAATTTAAGAATATTTTAATTGAAATAATCCAATTTAAAGATAATTACTATTTTATTAGTACACTGATGTAACATTGATGTATGTGCATTTATTTAGTAAAAAAGGTACATTATTACACTTAAGTAATACTACCTCATTACTCATAAAAAATCTGGAATATAATGTAACAGTCGAAAATTCACCTGATAAAATAGTAGCATAAAGTTGATGCAGAATGCGAGGATTAAAGCAGCATATTTGAGTGTATAAAAATTTCTTGCGAGAAACGAGACAAGACGATGGCTGTATTCGGAAAAGTTTATCGATGAAGCCGCGGAGGGTTCCTCGATTGCTTCTTGCTTTGCCTCTGCCTCGACGGCAGCCATGGCTGCTTGTTGAACTGCAACTGCTTCTGCTGCCGCCAAAGCCTGTGCCCTCGCTTGCTCCCCACTGAGGTAAATATGTAGTAGGTCAGTGGAATAGAAGAATGCACAAATAATTTAAATATATTCGCGTGTAAATTATTTATTTTCTATTATTGCCATCTATTCGTAGTAATAAAGTACGAAGCTTACCCTAACAAATCAGCTAGCGTAGCTGGTAATTCGGATTCGCCATCCATGATTTTTGAACTATCTTCGATAGCACATTCATCAGAAATAACTTCTCCAACTTCTTCATAATTAGATTGTGGAGTTGTTGTAGTAAGTTCGTGTTGATTTGATTTTATTTGGCCATCTTCTTTCGAACTATCCATTCCAAATGTCTGTACCTATTGGCATATGAAAATTATAAATTTGTAAGACAAACATTGCTAAATAAAATCGTTTGAGTCTTTATTATATTGTAGCATTTATTAAATAAAACTTTAAGTGGAACAATGTTATAATTTTGAAAAATGTAAAATAATTAAATTTTATTTGATTCATCATATCAATTTGATTAAAATATATTAAAAGAATTTTTTTCTCTATTTTATAATTTTATATAATTATTTATAAAAAATGTACATCAGTGCTAACTGGCTGATATAATTTTGAATATAAAATAATTAATATTGTAACTAAAAAAAAAAGTGATAGAAAAAATACAAAAATGACTTTATTTTAAACTATGAAATTAGGTTTTAAGTACATCATATACATTATTATAAAATCTTAATACATAAAAAATAGTTCAAATTTAATTAAGTTTTAAAATTTTTGCATTTTTATATATTCTTGCTTACATTTTTATACAGATTCATAGATAGTTTGTCTATTTTTTTTGAAAAACTTTATTTGTTAATTTATTTTATTTAAATGAAGCGATTTCATAATAAAAGATATTATTTACTTGTAAACTTGATTCGTCTATTGTTGGTGGTAAGGCTGGCAAATGTCTTGATGTTTTAATGTCGTCTTCTTTAATTTCTATAATCGGTTCTTCGATAATTGGTCCTCTCATAAGGCTAAGTAATAATTTCATAAAGTAACTGATTGTGCAGCCTATTCCGTAACCTAAATAATAAATCGTGTAGAATATTGTCTTGATGATTCCTATGAGAAGCTCGGGTATGGACATTTGTTGCACATCGATGATCATGTTCTTAATGTTTGATGGTGAGAACATGGAAAAGAAAAAATAAACACCATCTTTTATAGCTTGTATTTTTCTTCTTATCGGGTCCCTTCTTTCCTCATCTTCGTCGGTCATGTAAGTATAAGAAGATTCTTTAGCTTTGCCGCCACCTCCGCTTTCTTCAACCGCCATCAAAGCACTCGCATGTTGCATTTCAAATATAGCATCTTCACAAAAGTTGATAAAGGTCTCTAGTTTTTCCTTTTCATCGGAATCAACCACAGTGTTGTAGAAATATGTTCTTTTAGATTCTTTAATCTGTTAATACAATTATACGCCAATACATGAATAAAGTAATAAAATAATTCTTGTATGGAATTTATGATTGAAAACAAAAATTTTTCACCTGTGGTTTCTCCCATTGTTCGATATTTGATTCCTTGATCTCAAAGTAGACACGTTCAATGCGTTTATTACTTCCAAGAATTTCAATTCTACCTAGGAATTGTTCGAAATAATTAAGAACGGAACCAGCAGTTTCAAGGAATCGAGCGAGTCGTGGTTCATTCGGCATATGCTCAGAGAGATTCGTAAGTAAAACCGCAAGATTAAAACCAATCTCTTTTGCAGGTTCATGAAAACGTTCCATGAAAGCAATATAGTTGATTTTTCCATCATGATTTGTTTCGCAACAAGCCAGTAAAAACTCCATCTCTTCACTTCAAATAATATGCAAAGAATTATTTATAATAAACAATAAGAATTTACAACAGCAATAACAACGACAAAACCAACTACTAAAATTACAATTACAACTATAACAAAAATGACAATAATAATTTACATATTAATAAATTATCCCCTAAATTATTATTAATCTAATGTTTAATCTTTGGCAAATTATTAATAATTACATTATTTGTACTAAATTTTTTAGTAAATAATAATTATTTATTCTAATTGATTGTACATGTAATATTAGCTCTGTAGTCTTCGTAAGAATTTTTCTTCCGTAATAATGTTAATATGATTAATATATTAATTAATGCTAATAATGTCAAAAAATAAAATTCTTTACCATTGGTTTGCAACTTACACGCTATAATTCTTTGTTTGCTCCATTTTTTCTTTAAAATCTTTCGGATAAACCCAGCCATCGTCGGCTTCTGCAAAAGCAGAAGAGACTAAACTCTTAAGTTTTAAAAACATATCGAAGTACTTTAAAATTAGCTCAACATTGCCAGCAGATTCAACCAATGTATCTACCATTTGTTTTCCAATTGTACCGTTAACAACATTTCCTGAAAATAATTTGTTTTTAAAAGATATAGCATTTAAATATTGTAAATGCTCTTTGTAGTTTATTATTGGCATACGAAATTTCAACTGCTGATGATATTAATAAGATAATTTTAATAAATAATCAATTATTATTCCAATAATAAATAAATAAATAAATAAATAAATATATATATATATATATATATATATATATAATTTACAGATTTTTAGTTGTGGATAAACAATGTTTAAATATTTAAATACTTATTTCATCTTATTATAAATGTTCATTAACTTTTTTATTTTGCCTTTTCAAAATTAATATTAATCGTTGAAATATGTATCATCTCAAATTACCAAGCGAATAAGAAATGGGAAAATACGTATTTATCATAAAAGTTGCTACAAACCTTCAAGCATCGATAACATCATAGTTATCATGTCTTTCTGTAGATTTAACAATTCCTTTAATAAATCCACTTGACTCGAGTGTTTGGATAATTTATCTTGCATATGTGAAAAGAGGAAAAGGAAACCACCAACTGCATCCCACAGTCTCGAATGAGCTAGAGCCTGTTGATTCTGAGCGCATGGACCTTGAATGACCTCGGTCAATGTATTAAATACTTGACTAGCTACACCGATGGCTTTGAAGAAGTTTGCTTTGCCCGCAGGGTCTATCAATTCTTTACTAGAATAATGCCAGTAGAAGTCCATGATAGATTCTTGAAGGCGAAGTAAATAATCAACCGTACAGATTACTACATTTACCGTTGTTGTGTTTCCAGCTTGTGTTCTCAAATAATTTTGCCAATCTATTCATAAATATTGTCGATTTTTGTCAAATTAATAAACAGATTAATTAAATTGATTTATTTTAATAAACACTTCATTTTTTATTCATTACTATAAAACTGAAATTTGATTATACTAAAGAAATTTAAATTTAAATATACATAATATGATATTTTATAAATAATACATAATAGAAGCCTTGCATAAGAGAATTGCGTCTTTCGCGAGTGAAAGCTGTTAATAGAATAAGAAAATTAAATAATTTATACAAGCATAAACATTATCTTTAAATTTACTGAAGTAAATATTAAAAAACATGATTCTCTATTAAAAACATGTTGGTTGGGTGGAACGTATGCAATATATTTGAAAAACATATTTTCAGTTTAAATTTCTAAACATTGTCTTAGGAATAAAAATTCTTAACTACTTATTTCATATTAAATAATATATTCAAAATTATAGAATTAGCGAGATAATTAGGGACAAATCATGCTTGCAATTTATTAAAGTTATCTCATTGTAATAAATTATAATAATTTACCTAAATTATGGCCTTCGCATGTCAATTGAATAAATCGAAATAGGGCACAAGTAAATTCTGCATCGTGCATATTTTTTTCGCCAGCAGCTCCTTCAGAACCAACGCCCAGTCCTTCGGCTTTCGTATTCCTCTCGAAAGCGTCTAAATCCAAAACACTACAACTATTCATCAGACCAGCAATCGAAGTAAAGAAGCCGACATCTTTTTTTTCTTTAAGATGATTGAGCATACCCTTCTGTATGTCAATATTACCACCACGAAGAATGGAAATACCAAGCTGTAATGTTTTCATTACCATTTCGCTAGGTATACCTTTGCAAGCCGATATGTGTAGGAGAACCATCTCGGCGACTCCTCTATCCGCTAATCTGGCTTGATTGAATAGAAGCTTTTGCTTCTCAATCTCTTGTTCCTACACATATACATACATAGAGAGACATATACATACATACATATGTACATATAAATAAATTTACTTAATCTTAAGTTTTTTAACTAATCTTGTTTATTGATAGTAGGTTGTAAGGTTTCTACTTAAGCTACAAACTGCAGATACTAGAATAAACACAAAAATTCTATGAAATAATTTATTAATTAAAGATCATTAATGACAATATACTTTAAAATATTATAAAGTTATTATAAATAAAATATATATTCAAACTTACATATTATTATTAAATCGTGTGAATTTATTCATTATAATGTTAATAATGAAAAATTATTCTAATGGAATGTAAAATTTAAATAATTTGATAGCAAAACATGTAAAATACAAATTAAAAACTATAAACAGTATTAAAAAAATAAAAACTATGATTTCCGACTATTAAATTAACTACAAATATCAAATAATATTAGAATATCTGGTCGTTTTATAAGCTTTCCATTATTATTAATATTATTTATCACAGGTCAATAAAATATAATGTTCAAAAAGCAGAAAATAAAAGAAAACGAATTTAGTAATATTTCATTATAATATTATATTAGACTACATTAAATATAAATAATATGTTTAAATACTTAAGAAGTTATAATATACTGGATGATATAGAGAAAGCATATAATAAAACACAATATAATGTACAATATAATTATTTAATTTCATAAAGAACTTTCTTACCATGAATTTTTGCATTCGTGTCTAAATTATAGTAAGCGTAAAATGAATAAATAAATGAATCAAATTAGATTAAATTATTAGTGTTATTATAAGAATACTGAAACTTTAATATGTGAATTTAATATATTAAAATTTTTTTTACTTTTTTAATGCATAATATTAATATTAGTTAAATTATATTTCAGCTGTTGTAAACTTTTTGATTAATAAATAGTAATAACAAATTGAAGTAATCAATTTAAGGTAATTCAATTTTAAACTTACATGAATAGAAGCACCGCCTTCTTCTTCGCTACCGCCGCCTTCGTCATCACCCTCTTCCTCTTCCTCGCCACACGATTTAGAAATAATCTGGGCATAGCTCATGTAAAGTAAATCCTCTTGTAGAGCACCGGAACGTTCCGTCATTGCACCTCGACAGAATGTTGTTACCAACTGCGTTAATGGATCAGGTTTACCTTCGTCCTCAACTTTATCCATCTTCTTAGATTCGGAATCTTCAAAAGTTTGCTATAAATTTTATTTTAATTTTGAGCACAGAAACAGAGAAAATACGTAGACAAGGAATTTATAATATGTAAAATATAAATCTTAAATTTTAATATTTATTTCATATATTTTTCAAGTCTTACATGGTTAATGTATTAGTCAGAATAAATATTATTTAAAGTTAAATTTAATTAATTTTGATTATTATACGGCTATTTTGAATTAATTCTATTTTTGTATATTAAAGTAGAATTACCTGTAAAATATTAATGTGAGTATTTAAAATTATACTTAATTCATTTGTTTAAAATTAGTTTCTAAAAATAATATTTGAATGAAATTAAAATATAACGATGCATATGATTAGTAAATTTTTTGATGATACTCAATTTTCGAACAGTGAAGTTTGTGATTAATACTCTTTCAGTTATTTTTCATTCAATTTATTCTAATTATTTTATCTAGTTTTGTAATAAATAATAAGAAATATTATTAAAAGTATGAATTAATATTATTATACGAATTTTATTAATTTTTTTTATTATGTTAAATACGGTTAGTCTATTTTATCTTCTTTATTCATTAGCATAATAGTATTGCCAATGTATGATGATTTTTTTTTCACTAAATAATTGATAATTTTCAAATGAATGTTCTTATTGTAAATAATAACTTAAAAGATTAAATCAACTTGCTTTTACATGTAGAATAAAGAAAAAATCATTCTTACTGTTAGATCTTCAATCATTATTTCTTGTCCTACATTTTCGTCTTGTAACCATAGTTCATAATATGTTCTCGCAAAAATATTGATTGCCCTATGCCTAAATTACAAAAAGAAAAGAGTTTTTTTTATTATATTATTAAAATATAAGTAAAATTTTACGTGTATTATATATATATATATATATATATATATATATTAAGTATATATATATATACTTTACACTACGTAGAGTATATTCCGAAATATTAATACATATATATATATATATATATATATATATATATATATCGATTCTTCAAACAATTTCTTTGATTTTAAAATTGACTAATCTAGATAAATAATTAATAAATAATAGAACTTTGTATAATGTAGCACAAGTATACATTTTTTACTGTCTGTACTTGAGATATAATATCTTCAGTCAGTGGGTAATTTATGCAATACTGCATAATAAATTATATTATCAGTTTGATTGGCTATATAAAATAAAAAACAATTTTTATCAAAGATTAATGGGCGTTCTTACTATTGTAAATTTAAAAAATAAGTAACATTATTCAATAATAAGTCATTTTTCACTTATCTGCATAAGAGAATACAGTAAATTTCAAGCATTAGTAATTGTATATCAAACATTTAAAAAGTTAATTTTTATCCAATGCAACAAAATGAAACTTACTATAATTTAGTATCAGATTAAAATTACGATAAAAACTGTTTAAACGGATGATTTTCTATAACTGATAAAAATAGTCTCAATTAAACTTGGTTTTCGATCGTTGGTTCCTCTGATTCATATTAATGCATGCTTTGACATTACTACACAAAAACTAAATAAATATATATATATATATATATATATATATATATATATATATATATATATATATATATATATATATAAAGATACATATATATTTATATATAAATGTCAAAATCATTAAAATTACGGAGATACAGCTTCATCAAGAATATTAATATTATACTTACGAATATGTATATCGTATACATTTACATGTTTATAAATGTAAAATAACATTTCTAAAATATTAGTAAAAGTTCTTGATATTTAAATAATTATGATTGCATCGATAAGATAATATCTATTTTCTGAATAATAAATTAGAATTCTTCTAAGTAATGTATTTCCATGAACGTGTCTCGCAATTACTATATATTCTTAATATACAGATGACTTTAATTTGTATGAATGATAGAAAAAAGAACTTTACTTGTATAAAATTCTTTTATCTAGATAATAATTATTCAAATAGTATCATGAATAAATAATAATGTACACAGACTATAAAACTCAAATATAATAGAATTTTAGCTCGAATCAAATACATAGGATTCATTCATAAGAAGAACATTTTTACAAAAATTAATCTAATATTTTTCAGGTATAATATTGCAATGCATTAGTCTCAAAACTATTTTTTTTTGTTACCTCCTAAGTTTGTAGAGGGGTTCACTACGAAGGCATGCCATGGCTGCTCGTTTTCTTGCAGCACACGGTATACGATTCCACCCACCGCGAAATGGAAGCGATTTAGTTGCCTTTTGATACACACACATAAATTAGTTAGAACAATGATCGTTTTACTGAATTTATAATTATTCTTTTTTAACACAACATACTATAAAAACATAATTTTTTATGCTTTTAATATCTCGTTTTAATATTTATTACTTAAATATTTTTGATCTTTTATAGATTTACATTTCTATAAACAATTTTTATCGTTTTTATTTCAAATTCTATAATAAATGTATTTTATTATAATTCTATGATAAGCTTCACACATAAAAGGAAAAGCCATTAACTTAGTGCGTATATACACACACAGCAATACGCGGGCGTAAAAGAGAATTTCTAATAAAGGGATGTAAAATTCTAAAAAGTTTAGTATCACTATAAGTTTACTATCACTATATAAGAATTAGTATCACTAAAAAAAAGAAAAAGCATACCAGATTATGTGCACTGCAATGAAAATGAAAAAGTAAGATACCTGGGCAGGGAATGTAGGGAAGTTTGACGGAAGCAAGCGATAACAGCTCGCTTTCGTTGGATAGAAACCACTGATCGATAGCTACTCTTGCTTTGTTGTTGTGGATGATCTATCTACTCAAGGTTGTCCAATTAAATAATAATCAAATACATATGAAATATAATTATTATGCGTTAAATCGTTTTGTTTTTCCGGTATTGTTGATAGTATACTAAAATTTAGCTCGGAAAATTTTAAATATATACAAAGATATTTCTGTAATGTTATTTTTTATTCCCTATAATCAGATTGCCGAGATTTTCAATCGATTAAAATTAAAAAAATTTTTTTTCTATTACATTTTTAAATTATAAAAGTACGAATAAAATTGTAATATTCGGTTTTTTTATTCAAATCTTTATAATTTTAAGGTTATTTAAATAAATTATATACAAACATAAATTTGATTCGTTCTAGATTTAGCGCTAGCTATATACACACGATAAGTCAATAACGAAAGATTTATGTTTATTAAAATAATATTCTTAGTGCAAAAAGTGTTTCTTCACAGGAAAAGAGAAATCATTTCATTGTATTAAAATGTCGTTGTCAAAAAAAAAAAACATACTTGAAAGTTCATAATTTCTGCGTCATCATGGAATAAATGTCTCCTAAAATTTTACTCAATTTGTAAATGAAACTAAATACATTTCATCACATTAATCTATTATAAAATACTTTTAGAAATATTTTTACAACAATTAATATTTTTAAATTAAATGCTTCCATGAAATATGTAACCTAGTATTGATAATTAAATTATTAAAATAAATATAAGCAAAAACTTTAAAATAATTTTCTAGCTTTTATAACAAAAACATAATTTTTGCAAGAATATAAATTGAAATATTTTTATTACAATTTTATAGTTTCTGTATTGTAGTTTATATTTTTATAATTTATTTTTCGATTATCTTGCAATACCAAATAATCAATAATTTGAATAGAACCTTTGATTTAGAACCTTGAAAATAATTATGAAATAAGAATACAATTGTCCAATCATATCGTCATCATACTTATCTCAAAAAAATTCAAAGCTAAAAATTTAAGAAAAATATTGCAGTTATAGATTGAAATAAAGCTATTTTATTTAAATAAAATTCAATAAAAACATCGATATTTTCAATTTAATTCTATTTTAATAAATAGGAAAATTTATTGTGCCAACTATTTAGATTAATCTATAATTAATAAGAAATTATAGTATCGAAGAGACTCACCATATGAAGACCATAAAGTACTTTCGCCATTTCTGTGATCCTTATAACGACGTCATCAACTATGGGTGCTTTTACAGATTCTATAATATCTTTCTGCTGTCCTAATTTAGAGTATAAATAATGTTGCCACGACATCTCATCCGCTGGATCAATTTTATCAGGAAGAGTTAATTGTGCTTTTGCAAACTCTGCAATTTGTTGTTCTGGCATTTTCTTTAAAAACCGATCTTTACAATGCTGCACCAATTCTTGCTCACGTCCCGCAAATAAATTTAAGCCCACTGGAAGCAACCGTTTCAAACAAGCAACCATAAGAGATGCTTGTACTTCTTTATCCTTGTCCCTTTTTTTATCTCTGTGCTTCTTTTTTTTCTGTTATAATTAAGAAACAAAAATTAAACATGTAATGTATAGTGAATTCGATATGGAGAAGAAAATATAATTCAGTAGTATAAATCAATATATAGAGTGGACCTTGTATATTTAAATATTAACATTAGATTAAATTTTTATGCTAATACTGGAGAACTATATTTTATACGTAAAATATAATTTTATTTTGACATTTTTAATCAATCAAAATTTCACTAAGCTCCCATTAATTTTCAAAAACTTGATTCAAAACTATTGCCCATGCAAATAACACGCGCGCATATCATTCTATCACCTTTGTATTAATATATTATATGAAATAAATACAAATTAATAAATATTTTATATTGTAAATAATTATATTATTGATACTATGCCTTTCCACCGCCGGTAGGGGCTGCACCATCTGTAACAGCGGTAGATCTCCTCGTGGCCGTTGGCATGATCAATACCATATTATCGATTTCATTGGCAGATATGAAATTCTGTTCTTCTTTCAGAAAATATTGTGATTTCGACCAGATGTTAAAAATTGCAGCTACGTGATTATATAGATCCTCGGCTTCGGAAATATTATTTCTTAACCAATGATTTCGTTGTAAGTCAACGTACTTAATGAGCAGTGGATAAAAAGAATAAATATCGCGAACAAGTAATTGCCAGTCTTCTTGAATTTGTGCTTCGACTTGTGAAGTATCGTCAGTTGACGATTTAATGAATCCTCTCATAGATTCTTCTTTATGAAACATATTATCGGTTCGCTTTCTTACTCTTTCGGCTAATGGTAAAAATGGATCTTTCAATAGTTCTTCCGAAGAATTTATTATTATTTGCTGAGTATAAGCAGCTATTCTTGTCATCCAAGGTGCATTGTCGTTTCCAATATTTTTTTTTATCAATTTAAGAACATTTTTCAACAACTGATTCATGTGATCACTTGTTACCATACTAATGTATGTGCCTAAAGATGCAGGATGACTAATTAAAAATTTAAGATAAAATAAAATTATTTTATCATTCGTCGAAAATTTAAAAATATGTTTTAATTGATTGACTTTCAGGAACTAATACTTGTACTTATTTAGATAGTCCCAGAATTAATTGTAGTTCTTTTAGAATAAAGCTTAATATAATGTTTCTATAATAAAGTAAGAAAATGACTCTTTTAAGCACAAATACATTCAATGGGCATTAACAATATTTTGCTTTGAATTAATTATAAATGAAAATATGATTAAATTATGCTTAATAATAAATAAATCAGAAAAATTTTTATATACATTACATGTTATTAACTATCATAAATATTGAATAACTATAATTATTATCGTTATATAATTCATTTATTAATAAAAAAATTATGTATTTCATATTTTAATAGCTTTATTTAAGAAAAGAAATCAAATTAAGTGGAGAATTAAAAAAGTTATTATAACTCGTATTAGTGTAAGAATGTCGATTAATTCAGATATTACATACAAATATTTATTTAAAATTATGTGCTTGCATATAGTACTTCATATAAATTTAAAGGCATTTCGAACATGTAGAAATTAAATAAACGATGATTACTAGAGTTTCATAACTTTTATCTAACTGTAGTAAATTTTTTGCAAATTATTGTTTGGCTGCATCGCTACTTACCTTCATTAGGATTAACGTTGTCTGGTCCTTGAGCCCACCAGGAAGGTAGATAGGAGCATAAAAGTGGTAAAATAATATCAACCACATGAGGAGCATCAGCATATGTTTTTTCAGACTCGACAAATTGGTCAACTTCACTTAATATTGTTTCAAGTGTAGGCATACTCGATTCCATACGTGCCATAATATCTTGAGCTTCGAGCGAATGATCAGCAATACGATTTAATAGAGAGAATGGATTATGTTTATTGAGATGAGGTTCGAGGTACGCGACCGGAAAACAACTTGAAAATGCACCGAGGCATGAGCCAAGATTGGGCTTATTGCGCTCAATTTCAGTCTTTAAGTACTTTCGTTCATGGGTTAGAGTTGCGTCTATTCCTAATGTATACAAAGATGCTAACATCTTGTATGCCGCAACTTGAATTTCATCCACTATAAGATAGTAAATTAAATTTGTAATGCAATGAATAGCAATTAATTAAATGTAAATTAATATAGTTAAATATAGTTCGATTTGCTTCAGCATTTCGTAATTGAATCATATTTCATTATTCTAAAAATCGTGTAACACATATGAGGAAGTTACAAATTAATTAGAATCATGCCACAAAGAAAAGAATAGAGAAAAGAAAAAATTTCGTAAATCTTATACGATATTGCTACTGTATAAATGACTATTCTATTTTTCAAAAATTGCAATTATTTTGAAATAAAATTTTAGCTATTTAATTAAATAATTCATTATAAATTTCACTTGAATCAAGTGTAGAATATCAAGATTGTGACACATATTATAGAAATATAGGCTTACTCAAAATCGTAAAAAAACAGTTTGAATTATGTTCAATATAAAAAATTTTACATTATAGTGTAATTTGGATGAAAATATTTTTGAGAATTGTTATTTATTATTATTTAAAATAATATTAATTTTTATACTTTGTATATTATAAAAATTTTTTTAAATTTTGTATTTCATTAATTATTTGAATTTTCGTATATTTTTATTATGTTCAAATTAAATCAAATATGTTAAAATGAACAGATATTTATTTAAATATTTTTTTTCATCAATTGTGATCGTACACATTATAAATTATACTAACAAAGATAAATGTTACTTACATAAAAGATCGCTTCCATATTCACAAGCAGCTAAATGGTCAAACATAGCTGTTAATACTGGTAAAATGACACTGTTGATATATGAGAGAGAAGTTGAAGTTTTAAGATGAGTTCCTCGTAAATGACTGTATTTACCATCTTGAAGATGTAGTATCGTATGTCCCAGATCATCTGCTGTGTTATTAAAAAATGTCAACATAGATGTCCTAATGAACTCAGGACAATTTTTTACCAATGACTTGGCATCAATGCCTTTTACTAAAACTTGCAAGCAACGTACGGTTATTCTGACATCGGCACCGAATGCCGCCATCCTTGACCGCAAAAGACTCGCTAATTTACAAAATAATGCAGCTACCATTTCTTTTTCTTTTAACGACGCAGCTCCTACATTGTTAGTTGCGGTCGCTACTGCAATGAAGTAATTTCTATGCGTACTGAAGTACTTTTCCATTAACGGTAAAACGACTTTACTAAAGAACTTGATATCTCTTGTAGACGTTTTAAAACTATTTCTTCTACTATACGTATCAGATGGTTTTAAAAGCTTCATATTAATCGTTGCTTTGTCCAAATAAGCAATTAATTTTTCTAGAAGTGAGTATGCGAAACGAAGCTCTACAGCAGCACCTGCAGCTGCGACTTCTGTTTCAGCTCCACTACGATTTGGCTTATGCAGCTTGTAACCTTGATATTGCAAGTATTTTAGAAATTCTTGAGATCTTTCTCGATCTTTTCTTTTTTCTTTGTCCGTTAATAGGTCGTAAGGTACCAGTTGTGGATGTATTCCACCCCCTTTTTATAAAAAATGAAATGATATTTATTAATAAGAAAAAACATTTTATGCGAAAATTTATAATAAATTACAATACTAACCAACTGTTAATAATTCCTCTTTTTTCTTTTTCGCCCAAATATCATGAGCATTATCAGCCAATCGTTCTGCCATATTTTGCATCTCTCTGCTTAATGTTAAATTTGTCATATCAACTGGATGAGGATTATAGTTAAATGGATTCACAGAATCAATCTTTAAAAAATTTTAATTGAAAATTAATAAAACTGATTAAATTTATGTTTTCTTATAAGCTACCTTACCAAGGTCTTGGATGATCTTCTTTGAGAATTACGACTTGTTGACGCAACGTCTACTTCTGCATGTTCGACACTCCAACCAATTGCAAGCAGTGCCTTTAAACTTTCTCTCACTGGCTCTTTATACCTTTCTCTCTCATAATCATTTAACATATTATATGGTTTTAGTCTCGGATGAGTTTTATTTGAGTCAGACCAATGTTCGCCATGAATCCAGCCGTTTTCTAATTTCCGACTTGCCCAAGCATCGTGGTAGTGTTCAGAGAATTTTTGAACTATTTGATTCAGATCATTATTCAAGACAACGCTAAAAAAATTTGATAATTATTAAATTCTTACAAGATAAGTATCAAATAATTATTTGAATATTGTTGAAAAGTTATACAATTTTAAACAACTAATTGAATTTTTTAAATTAAATCTCTAAATTAAAGAAGATCGATAGAATTTATTAATATTTACCATATACAATATTATATAAAAAAAATTATTGGTTTTTTCCTATGCTTTCTATTTGATATTTGACCAATGTACAAAGCTTTATTTTTTATTATTAAATTTTTTTATACTTAAATATATAATTTATCATTTAAATTTACTGCCAGCTATTAGTATAACTTACTTAGAAGTATTAATTGGTTGAGGATTATAAGGTCCATCGGGCGACTGAGTAGAAGCCGATTTACTTCCGTACCATTCATCATCATAATTTTTAGATAATGAATAATCCGGAGGTAAAGCACAACCAATAGCCGTCAAACAAGGAAGTGCTTTTCCAAATAATTCAGGCTCGTAATCCATTTTTGACAAAGAATCAAAAATATTACTGAACAAAACCATAGTCAAACGTTTCTCTTCATCACTAGAAGCTCCATATAAACTTTGACTCCCGGTTGAACCATAATATTTACCGCAACGATCGTAATGTAATGTTAAAAGCTGGTTTTAAATATTATGAATTAATGCGATTATTCAATAATCTTATAATTATATCTTAATTAAATATATCAACTGTACTATTATACAAATAATTTTACCCGTAGAGCTACTGTTGTATATTCGGATAAGTTGGAAACATCGACGGTTAGTTTTCGTAAAAGCTTTAATAACATGCTTGGCTGCATCTGACTAAAATATAGAAATTCCTAGTATATGAAATTATTATTAATAAGACTATTTTATAGCTACAATATAATACCTAGTTAAAGCCACCAAAAAATCTGAAACTGCCTCGCGTTGCCCTTTAGTAAGCATTCGATTTTTGCTTAAGCGATAAACTGTGTGTAAAGTTGCATCTAATAAATTAGCATAATTATCCGCTTCACTATAAAATTTTGAATGTTTAATAAGTAAAGGTAAAATGCTAACGCCAATATAACGATTCATAGCGAGTGCCATATCGGATTCATATCCATCATTCTAAAAATAAATTTGAAATATTACTATTTTTATTGAAAAGGTATGTAATAAACATAATCAATGTAATATTATAATTAATGGAAAATCTTTAACTTAACTCAAAAATGGAAACAAAATTTTCTTAATGACTTATAAACGTAATTTACTGGAGGTAAATTATTTTAAAAAGTTTGACATTAAAAAATTGGAATTGGCAATATTTAAAAAGCAATAAATTCTCTTTACTTACTACTGCGCTTAAAATTTAGCAGTTCATTTAATGGATATACAACATAGTTTATAAATACCGTAGTTCGTAAAATTTTCATAGTCAAAGAACAACATTATTTCTTATTAAAGCTAAAACTTTAGAAATTAATTGGATTTAATATAACTAAGTTAAATTACATATTTAGAATATAAATATTTAAAATAATATAAGATGATTTTATTTCGATTAATACGATGGTCACTTAACATTGTATTATTTTATAATTGATATTGTATTAATGTAATAATATTTCCTTACCCGATCTAGCATTGTGGCAGCTCTTAAATCTGGTAAAAATGCTTCTTCTAACAGTTTAAAAAATAACTCTTGTGTTTCTATACCATAAACGCGTTCTAAAAAAAGAACTATACTCTGCTTATGACCGGGAATTAAGCCAGACGGCGTATCACTTTTTGGACTTGGTTCACCAACAGCTGGATTAAGTAAAGTAAATCGAAGAGATAAAACACCTTGAAGATCATCTAATGGTACTAATGATCTAAGAATAGCTCTTGCACGTAGAGATTCATTTTTTCCTACAATACCAAAATAAATCATTAAACAAAATTTTTTAACTAGTAAATGTACATGACTTAAGATTTTTTATTTTCATTGTTAAATTTATGACGCTGGAATATAATTTAAATCTTTTATAATTACGCTAAGCTCAAATAATTGTTTTTAAAATTTAAACCTTGTTCGATAACTGATGAATCAGGAGCACATCGTCCAAGTAAGTCTACAAGGGTGCAATAAAAATTCAGAATCGCAGCTCCAGTATCAATGTAATCCTCATCGTCGTCAGATTCCGGAAGCGGATGCTCAAATTGAGTTACTATATTATCATCACCTTCATCGTGCAACTATTTAAAGTAATAAGTTGATAACTCGCTAATGTGTAACATTAATCAACTCATGCATAAACTAACATAGATTAAATTAAATACAATAACAATCAAAGGACTAAATAAAAAATTAGTTTATCTTGCTTTACGTAAATTGATATTTTTTTGTAATACGATATCATCATATTAATGTATTATTTATTTTTTATGTATATACAAAATATTATTTTCTAATCTTAGTAATGAGACTATACATTTTATTCATGCTGTGAATAGACGCATTTCATATATATATATATATATATATTGAAATATTGGTGTAAATATAAAATTCGCTATTCAATTGTTAAAAGATTTCAAAATAAATATCAAATAATAAGCTTTTCTTTTAATTAAGAACGCACAAAGGTTAAGTTTTATATGAAATTATTGCTTTAAATACCTTGCGTATCACGCGCACAACATATGCATTAATCGCCTGCATTTTTCTTTCATTTAACTTTAATCAATTTAAATTGTTTTTATTGGCATAATTTTTAAAAATAACTTACCCTTCGCCTATCAGCAATTTTTTCAGACATTTTATTAGCATCCATAATAGCTCTTAGTAATCCTTCACCTTCTCCTCTCAATGCAGGCCCAAGACATTCTGGTCGACGAATTAATAGCCTAATAACCAAATTAGCATTTTCTTCGACGCTTTCACCTTAAAAATAAATAAATTTCTCTATTATTATACTCCAGCTTCAAGTACTATATTTAGTTAATAACCGTGTCATTATCTTATATATATGAAGGAGAAAAGATAATATATTTAAATATAAATTAATATATATTTATAATATGGTAATGTTAATCATAATGGTAATAAAATTTATCAATGGATATTATAAGGTTTATACAATAAAATTATATAGTAAAAAAATGTCGATAGATAATTACCATTAACCCAAACACAAAATCTTAAGAAATCTAAATAACGTTCTCCTTCAACTGGATCCCATCCTAAGTCGGGATAGCCCTTTTCTATTAATTCTGAATTTGACTGCAAGCCACACCTTGACAAGTAAATGGCTATTTTTTCTAAATAATGTTCTCTAAGAGCAAGGGCAAGTTCGGTATTTTCCATCAAAGAGGAATAGGCTACATCCAGTGGTGTAGATCCTCTCAACGACGGTCGTGATAATAATATATTGCTATTTTCTAAAAGGAAATCGAAATGATCGAACATAGCTTTCTGATTCTGTCTTGACGTTCTACAAAAGTAACACAGAAATCTACAACAAGCCACTACCATTTCATGAGACGTATCTTTTTCTTTCATTAGAGCTTCGCCGCCTTCCACCGCTTGAGCCTGAGCTTGCGCATCTGACTGGGCCTGGGCTCGTCTGCCTAAAGTATTTATCATGATAGCCATGACATTCTCATGAATGCGAAGCACGCGAATAAGATCTGGATGTTGAAAAAAAGTATGATTATTAACGAGCTTCCACAGTCGTTCTCTAACGAGTTCCTCCTCTTCTTGTGACATTTGGACAGGTAATAGGGCACGGATTTGACTTAATCCAATCCACATTTCTGCTACATCCTCTTTTGTCTTATTATTAATGACGTAAGTTTTTTCCAAAGCCCTTATTAATTCACCAACAGTATCATATTGCCGTACTAAAAGGCTAAACATTTCACGTACTAATTTTGGTGTCTCAATTTGTGACTCTTCGGCCCAATTCACTATTGTCGATATTAAAACTTTTCTAAATATTTCTAAAACATATTTTTTGTGATTAAATAAGATGTATAAAATAATAATTAAATAAATTATATAATTCGTTAGAAATTTTTAATATTTAAATTAAATAGTTACTTGAAATTTTATCATTTTAATGTTTATAACCGAAAATAATTATAAATAATTTTATTTGAAGATTTTGTTTAAGGATAAAGTACTTTTTGAAGTATTATATTATTATATTTAAGTACTTTCTGTAGTTAACTGTACACAATTTACTTCTTTTAATAAAATTGTAATAAAATATAATATATATTTATATAAAAATACAAAAAAATTATGTACCTTCAGGAGTTTTTTTTTCCGGTTCTAGTTGAGGTTTTGACTCTTCTTCTAGTTCTTTGACATGATGAATAAAGTTTATGAGTTTTTTAATTGCTCCCAGTTTTTTTCCGTCTGCATCGTTGTCATTTATAAAATCTTCAGCTTCTTGAAGAGCATGTAAACTGACATAGGACATGAGATTATTATGAAACTCGTTCATTTTCACTATTAAATCATCACCACAGGGACAATTGTCAGCTTCTTCTTCTTCCATATTTTTAAAGCTAAGTATAGCATTCATCTGTTCACGCGGTGGGCATCGAAATTCCCTAGTTTTCTTTGCAGCAAGAGCTGATGGTAAATCTGATTGTTTGATCTCAATATAACGACGAAGTTGATCCGCTTGAAGATCTCCCACAAAATCATGACTGAAAGCGATAATAGATTCAACCCGATGCCGAAGTTGGATATCATTAAGATGATGCAATAAATAACACATCTGCAATTTCGCACCTTCAGCCATTTTCATGTGTAGTAAACCTTTTCGGTGTGCATCTTTGCATTCTAAATTAAATTAAATTAAATTAAATAATTAAAAATCTTTGCATAATGTATTTATAAAATTATAAATATACTACCATACCTTTATCGAATGTAGGATCCCATGTTTCTGGGTGAACCATAATGAGTAATTTTTTAATATCATCGTTTCTTATCATTCCTACTAAGAATAATCTATCCACCAACTTTATCAGGGGTCTAAAAAATTTTACGATACAATATTATATATTTTACATATATTATATATATAGATAAATGATAATATTTGCAATACGTACAGAAATAAATTTTCATTACTGCCACCTATCGGATCTCGATTGTGTACTTGATTAATTTCAACAGCTTCGTGTAAAGCCATCATTACATAATCCCGTACTACACTTAGTGGAAAATGTGGACTGTACAGATTACGTATGTTGTCGATGCTTTGAGTTTCACTAGAATGAATTATCCTTGATGGCGACTAATTAGTGAAAAGGACTCTGTTCTACTTTGAGAAAAATTAGCTTACCTGATATCAGTCATTTTCATTTGTGGTCTTACAGATTCTGTTTCAAGATACCTTAAGCTGTGCCGCATTTCTTCACCTTCATATAAATCTTTTAATTCTTGACCTAAATACAATAAAAAAAAAATAATCCTATTAATATATATCCTCTAATATTGCAATACTATAAAGCAAAATACTTTATATATTTTGTAAATGATATAGTTTTATCATTACATTTAGTTAGGAAAATATATTTTAAAAATACAATATTACTTTTTATCTTTGTTACACCGAAATATGGAAAATATGTTTAGTAAATAAATTTTTAAATAATCATTAAATAAGCACTTGATATGAATGATAACTTTAAGATGATTTACCTAATGGAATGATATATTCATTTTTACAAACTTCCATTGTAGTAGCATGAGATTCAAGATGAAGTGCTATGAGCAAATCATAAAACCCTTGTCTTAATGGTCCAGACATATATTCCGCCCGAATTGCATATAGCAATTGTTTCTGATCTACGTGAAGGCAAAGAGCATGAGCCGCCCTATAATTTGATTGGTAACATAATGCCGCGTACAAAGTTAACGTATGTGCATGGAAACTGTACAAAAAAAAAGAAAACAAATGATATTAATGAATAAACTATAATCGATTATCTATTTTCATTCTCTGCTTATTCTTATAAATTCATTGAATTGATAATTTCATTATAACTATAAATTTGAAATTGATTAAATTAACCTGAGAACTTTATCCATCTCTATGAGCTCTAAAATATCGATACACCTATCTTCTTCTGGAATGTGAAGAGCCAGCATTGACACAGCGTCTTCACAAAGCATCGACCAACCTCTGATGTCTGATAATTTTAACGCATGTACCTGCAGTGATTGATTTGGTACTCTAGCCCATTGATGAGGCTTTAGACATTGTACTTTTAGTCTTGGTGGAAATTGAGGAATTACATGTCTCTCGGAGCTCTGAAGAACTGCTGCTGACAATGGTAAAGTCGTGGATGTTCGGCCCAACTCTATTTGTAGGATCTCCTTACTGGTAGCCTCTACAAATATAGCTGGAAATAGTTTCGTATCTGGTTCCATTTTGAATTTATGACTTGTTTCTTTCCCTTCACAAGTAAAGGATACCCAACCGGTTGATGTATCTACAAAGCAACCCACGAACATTCCTTGAGATGCACCTTTACCAGATGCATCTTGGGTAACTTCGTTATACAATTCATCAGCGCGAACCATATAGCAGCTTTGACGATCAACCCTTGTTAAAAACATTTCTTTTTTATTCAATAGTAATTTTATAATATAATATTTATAATTATTTAGTGGCGAATAAGAGTTTTTTATGAAAATATTTTTTTTTGTTTTATACAAAATATAATATTTTATGTATTACTTTAGACAGATAAATAAAAGTAGAAGTGATATTTAATTGCGTATATTTAAACTTATAAAAAGAAAAACTTCATTTATTATTTATGGATAGAAATGTAAATATACGTACTGCTCTACAGGGCGATCATAATCATCAACTATAACGACCGAGGCTTTACGAACTTTTGACAGATTAAAGTCCTTCGTATGTAAGTGGTATTGTGAGGTGACCCAGCCAACATAAACATGAGTGGGATCTTGTCCAGGAAATATTCTTACTCCATAAAAATATTCATTCATAAGCTTCAAACATTCGGTGTCGTAAATTTCATTTCCGATGGACTCGATTCCAGTGCCAGATGGAACCGACATTGCTTTTGGAGCATTTCGTTCTGGTATTTGTGGGGGTACAACCTTCAGATCAGTCTATAATTTTAATCTCATTAGCATATGTAATATTGTTGAAAGGATTTAATTCAATTAAATGAATAGTCAAAGTAATATGAAATTATGATCATTTTAAAGTATATTTTAAGCTATGTCAATCATTCGTTTGATATAAATAGTGTGAAAATATAAGAAAATATTTTAAATATAATAAATTTGCAGCAGTAAAAGTTGTCAATTTGTTTAAGAATTATATTGATATTATACACATGATAATTCGTATAGATTGTAATTTTACTTACAGTCGATACACGTATAGTTGCGGTCCTTCCTATTCCAATTTTGCTAATTGGAGTTGGTTTGGCTATTCTTTCACTTTCGGTATTTGCATATATCATTGGTTCGGGAGTTTTAGTTTTAGAGTCGGATGATTTGACCTTCCGTGAAAAAAAACTGCAAAATTAAAAAATTATATTCATTAAGTTTTAGTTGTATGATATATTATTGCTATTATTAGTTAGAAATTTTAGACTTATAATGTATCAGAATAATATCACTTGTGAAGAGATCATTCAACATATCAGTGATGTACTTGCTAATATATGTAAAGATGTTTATATATTTATTACTTCAAAATTTTACGGCTTAAACTTTAAGAAGCCTTTAAGACCAAAAAAAACAAAAAAAGAAATTCTATTTGCAATTATTATAAATTACTCATAAATTGTATTTATGAAAATAAGAAAAATAAAAATAGCAGAAAAGTGAATTAATTTAATAGAAAAAAGTACTGAAAACTATTTTTATATCTTTTAATTCAAAATAAATATTAGCAAGATTAATATTGCCTACATTATATTATAATTAAATGAAACATTATTAATAATTTTAATGTTTAGCTACATCGTTGTAATAGATATTATAAAGAAACACAATGATATGAAGTCAATATATCGTAAATGATTTTCAGCATTACGCTATACGAAACTATATACATGTGATTTACATGTTTATACCAGAATATGTCTATTGCATTAGAATATTCTATAGAAAGTTATGTTTATATGCTGAAGTACATAAATAATACGAAAATATATGGATTATAATATAGAATATATGTGGGCGATGTATTTATAATAAGTTTATAGCTACTAAAACTGTGATTCAGAAAAAATAAAAACATGTAAATTGGAAGTACATGAAACGAAGGCATTAAAAATTTATCGTAGAAATGATGGGTAGAGGGTGCGGCTTTCACTTACTCAGATATGACGTCTTCCATTTCTTTACTACGTTGTCTGAGAGAAATGAAAAATATTTATTGTTACCTTCGTGTTTTAATAAGTAAAGTCACGAGCGAAATATGTTTTTATATAATTTATCCCCCACTCTATTAAAGTAAATCATAATGTAATTCTACAAAATATAGTATATTTAAGGAAGATTTACCAAATGGAAATATATATATTAAAATACATACATAGGTTCTTATGAATAATAATTTTACGATATAAATAATTCCAACTAAAAAAATTGATTTATTTATTAATTATAATTTTAGATTTATAATATATTTTGAATTTATTAACACCAAATTTTCTTATTTGAATTTTTGTTAATTAAATAAAATAATGGATCTATCTTAATTTGAAATACATTTTTCAACGTTTTAAATAAAATACATAGTATCAATAGCTTTACAAATTATAATTTCAGTTAAGTATTTTAACTTTTCCGTTTCCATTTTTACGTTCCTAAAATTTTTACGTTCATTTACGTTTCGTATGTTAACGTTTCCGCACTAAAAACGATATTTTATATTCATAATTAATAATAAGCCTATTAACCTTTTAATTTGCTAACATTATTTGATCCATTTTAATATAATTATTTATCGTATATTGTTGGAATAAATTTATTAATAAAAATTGTTCATAATGAATGCTATTTACCGAAAAGGAGATCTTCCGCGTTTCTTCTTATCATCTTTCGCATCGCCATTTATATCACCATAACCATTCATTTCTCCATCGCTATGTCCTACATCAAAGTTTCTCGAACCTGAAATTGAACCTCGTCGTGGTGGTCTCGATGGTTTTTTGCGTTGTATCGGTAATGGTGATTCACGCATCATTTCGTCTATATCAGTAACGTCATCGGCGTAATTTCTCTGTAAATCTATAAATGAAATAATTATCATATTTGGTTGAATTATGACACTTGATGGTTTCCTTAAAAATTGAGATTGAAATAAAAACACGCAACAGTGACTAGTTAAGTGAATAGTTGAAAATAGTAGATGTAATTTACTTAATATTTGATTTAAATATTAAATATCATATGTTAATAGCTTATAGGAACATATGATTAAGAAAACAAAAATTCATATGTAACTTAAATAGTATGAGATAATGTGTAAGTGTGATAATAATGAATGTATAATTTATATTTATCTTTATAGTTATTTCTAAGATAAATTCTTAGTAATTTATAAATATAAATTGATTTTTAAATTATAATTGATGTTTTTTTTAAGAAAGAAAAGCATTAATTTATGGATAAATAACATTGATATATTTGTACTTAATTTTATCAGGGCTTGATGAAATAATATTGGAATAAAGAAAAATATTTACAAGATTTAAAATAATGTTTATCAATGTTTGCAAGAATTACGTCTGTTAGAATTTTAATATCAATAATTATAAATTTTTAATATAAAATAACTGTTCGTAAATAATTATAAAATTTTCCAATTTTTATAATTTTAATCGGAGATCATAAAAAATATTATGTTGTATTTGATTATTATTGTTTTATTATTGTTGTATATGGTTATTATTGTTATTATTATTAATATAGTTGAATATTTTATGTATTATTAGAAAATACAATTTTTATCATATGTTATTCTTAAGAAGTCGATACATTGATGATTATATAATGTGACGAAAGTTACTCGATACGTTTTTCAAATTATTGCAAAATTTTTGTTACACTATAAATTTTGTAAAACATTGGAAATGTTTAATGCTAAGAAAAATGTCTCAAAAAAATATATTTGCTAATAACATTGTATATAATTATGTAAGTAATATTTGTAACACCTACCCGTCATACCTTTGATATCACTCATACTAAAACCAGATCGCATTATATGCTCTATGTGGGCTGATGGATGGACGTGTTGTTCCATTTGCTCATTATATAATCGATTTTGTCGCATTTTTATTTCCTGCCATCTGCGCATTTTATCACCTTCTGAAATAAATGTTGACTGACATATAATAGGTAGCGAAAGACGGAGGAATTCCCAATTGGCTTTCTCCATCGTTTCGAAAGTGTTGTGGGAAATTTTAAGACAGGGTGGCGAGTCTGATCCTGCAGGGATCCGAGCAACATCGATGCGCGTATCTGCCATGTCATCTGTATTCTCAAAAATGGGTTGATACTTCGTGTACCAAAATGTTACTGGTCGATTCATGTTACTGTAGAAATAAATTCGTTAATAGTTTGAAATGAAATATTTTTCGAAAGAATTAATTTATTAAAATGAAATAAAGATCAATAGGAAAGACCGCGAATCATTAATTTATATTATTAATCTATATTATTTCTCTTGTTAATGACACAACGTACAATGGAAAATTGACTTACACACAGAAAGGTTCATATCCTTCTTGTAGTCCACAAGTTGTGAAAAATTTTAGTGTATTGACATCTTGACCAAATGTTAATTTTGCTTTTTGACCAACTCCAAGGGTAAAAGCCGGGACAAAAGACTCACCCTGCACGTCTGCAAAAGATGTTTCACCTCCAAGAGCATCCATTAATAATTCTCCATTTAAAGAAAAACCTATAATAATTTATGAAACTATTTAATCGATTAATATTATTATATTATTCAATATTTTATAATATGAAAATTGAAAGACCGATTTATTTACGTAATATATTTATTTATAATTGAAAAATTAAATTTTAATGAATGATAATAATTTTCGAATATTGTAATAGTACTCTAATTAATTAATTGATTATTAAAAAATTTATATTCAATTTATACTTATCGGACTTTCTTTTTTTTTTTTTTTTTTTTGCTGTAAATTACAAAAAATAAAAGACAATAAATATTTAAGCAAAATGTACAAGCAAGTTATCAACGAAATCAACTACTATTCATAAAATAACACTTTACTTTTCACAAACAATACTTCTGTTCCATATTCTAAATGTAAAAATATTATAAATAAGCGGAGATTTATTCGTATAAATATTATTATAAAATATTATATCATGACGTTTTTGTGAGGTAAGAATCAATTAAAACCACATGTTTTGTTTGAAATATAAAAGGTAATTCTGTGTTTATTAGTGGAAAAATAATTAAATGAAGAATAAATGTTATATATGCTTGTATGTCATATTTTCATGAATAGTATAAAATATTACATGCTTTTAATCAATTAGTATTATTTATTAGCACTACATTCGATAGAAATTTTAAAATGTTATTACTGTGAGGGGCGTAAAACATTGAAATACATAAACACAAAACAATATGTTGCTTAGTAATTTATAATAATTTATATAGTAATAATAATTACATTTACTTATAAAAGTAGAATTTTTAATACAAGTAAATTCAATACATATATGCCAATTAGTAAATAGATAAGCTCAATCATTTTATAATTACTTTGCATAGCTGCAGTTAAATGAATTTCCTAATGATAAATGTCATTTATTAATTTGATAATACTCTATGTTATACTGGAGAATACTGGAGATCAACAAAAAACTGATAGTTTACCAATTTACATTTTCTGGATAATTAATTGTAATTAGAATTATTCGAATTCATGAGTTTTTATGCCTTTTTTAGAGATTTATAACGAACGTTGTTGGATTGCATGAATATTTACATTGTAATAGGATTATTTATCTAAGTGAAATTTTCATTTATTTTCTAACATTTTAAAAATTCCTTCGAGATTTACTTTAAAATAAGCTGAATTAAAAAAATTTTAAATCATATCTTTTATTTGTATACTATTATAACATTGTTACAAAAATAATACTAGCAACAATTTTTTTTAATATCCAGTGTTCGATTTTTAAAATATTTGTATTATTTTTAATTTTGGAAATAAAATTGTAGCATAAAATAACGGCTGAAGCTATCACTTAAAGATTGCTTCTTACTAATTGTTCGATCAATTAAGTCCAAGAAAACGCCAACAACATCTCCGACCTGCCATTGTTTGCCGAAAGTTTCGGCTGTGCCTGAGTACATTTTTTCCTCCTTAAAATAAAAGAGTTCACAATTTCAATAAGCTCATGTCTAAAATTTATGTTTAACCGAAAATCCTGTTTTGCTTATGATCAACAAGACTATTCTATCAACTTTTTAATTAATTCATTTTGATAAATATCGGCATAAGTGATCCAGGCGAGGATGGCCAAGTTCAAATTTAATTCACATATACTTACAAACCTTACTATTAAATACTTTTTTACATAATAACTTTATATTTATTAGCCTTCTTTAGAATTATGCAATACAATTTTTTTTTTTAATTAATATTTATCTTACACTTCCCAGATAATGTTACAAAATATTTCGTAATCCTGTTTTTGTAATAAGCAATATATCTTTTTGATAAAATCATTCAAATTTTTAATCAGTAAAATATATAAATTACATCCAATGATTCGTATTTAATATGAATTACATATCGAATTAGGATGCACAAACAAAAATTAATATTAATTTAAAACAAGTAAGGAAAAATCATAAGTATTCATAATGGCGAAGCAAATGAAAATATAGAGACAAAACAAAAATTTCAATGGAACATTGAAAAAAACTATATTTAATGCAATATGATTGTCGTTATGATATGGTTAATTCTTGGGAAGAGAGTTTTGCTCTTACTGATGGTTCTGTCTGCGACGTCAATGAAACAGCCAACAACATCCCCCACTTGTAATCTTTGACCGAAAGACTCGTTGGAACCGCAATGTACTTTTGTTACCTGATATATTCACGTTATATTAGGAAAAATTATATATTGCTTCTTTTTCAATCTTATCAACGTCAGTTTAATAATTTAAATAATAAAAAAAGTATAGCTTGACAAAATTGCATTATATATATTTTAGAAGTATTATGCCTATAATTACTACATCTAATAAGAAAGGAACTGAAAATATGTAGAGATACAAATAAATAAATAAATAAATTGTATATTTAAATGTATAATTATGTATACACATGCATGTCAATTATATACTCTTTTGTTTTAGATTATATATTTTTAAAATATTTCGCATTTATAGCAAACAGAAGTTAAGTGTAAGGCTACTAATAATTTTACATTGTAATAATTAAGACAGATTATTAAGATTTTTAATGTGTACAACAAAAATGAATAACCATTAACAAAAGAATGAACATCAGACATTTTATTTACATTTTCACGTATAGACAAATCGAAAAATTGTGGATGCTATTAAATAATAAGGTATATTAACGAAAAAAATATTGAATTTGAATTATTTCATTTAAAATTTTTTAAATACACCTGAGTGATATTTAATTTGAAACATATATTTATTTTTAAAGGCTCTTATCTTCCAATATCAATTCTAAAATCTACAATTCCTGAATAATTAAACTAATGTAGATTGAAAATATTATATTATTTCGTTTCAAATTTAAACAAGAAGTACTATTTTTAATCTTTTCATTTAAATCAACATCAAACTTGTCAAGTAATAAAGTGATACATTGATTACTCATTTATATTTTCATGAGATATTTATTTTGCAGATATATTTTGTATACGATTTACTATATTGAGTATCAACAGCATTTACTGACGTATTTTAGTTATAAATATAATTTGTCAAAAAGTTGTGACATTATTCATATTGCAGGTGATCTAAAAAGAAATAAAATATATAACTTTTATATGTCTAACCTATTATCGATAAAATTGAACCTACATAAGTACATAAACCAATATTATTTATGTCACATAAAAATATATCCAAAGTGATTCTTTTATAACTTCGAACCATCAATATTGCAAATAACGGTAAGTGAATTAATTCGTTTTCAAAATAATGTATTCTTACTTACATTATATCCATCGAAAGCCCAGGTATTCTCGTCACTACCTAACATACTTCCAGGCATGCAATCCGCTTTCGCCCATCCGACTCTCATGGGACCGGCAGTCATCACTTCAAATTCGAAATACCATTTTCCACTGCTAACTGCATAATGTTTTTCCACTCGATAAGTACGGAAAAGCAATTGCCGCTGTCGATTGGCTTCTAGTAGCAATGCTATTTAAATTAAGATTTTATTTATGTTAAAATTCAATCCAGTTATAGTATACTTTTTTTTAACGAACGAGCGCGACATAACTAGGTGAAATTAAAAAAGGTTTTACATTGGATGATAAATTAAATTTCTATGAATCTATTTAATTTTAGTTTTAGGTTGTAGATTAAAGTAATTTAGTATTTCCTATTAAAAACTTTTATTTTATCACAAGATGATGGGTATACAACATAGATCATATTATAAATATTTGAGAGCAATTCTCTTATTTTATTATTTTAAAATTTTAATACTTTCTTATTTTAATATTTCTACTGTAATAAAAAATTTTTATTTTTACATTTACGACTACGTTGCAACAAGCAAACATTTTTTGCTCAAATATTTTTTTAAATAATGCAAATTACTAATTCCTAATCATTTTAATGCTACCTTATCTAAACATTGAAGTATGCTAATAATTTTTTGGGTTAAATATAATATAATCAATTTACATTAATATTAAAATATTAAAAAATGACCTAAAAATATTTATATGCAATAAAATACTTCTAAATTGTAAAAAATTTGAAATTAATTTAATTCAGGGAATTACTTATTATGTAGAATATTATTGATAAACGTGAATAGATTATAAATTATAATATTATAATATCAGGCTACTGTTAATAATAATAGATGAACTATAAATTGTTTTAATGTATACATAAATTTTTATTAAAAAACAATACTAATATGATATTTAAACAGTTAAGAATAGTAACACAACTAAGATGAGAAGATAAACCAATTTAATGAAGCAATTGTATCATTATTTTGTCACAGTTATTTTTAATAATAACTTGGAACAAAATTAATTTTATTAATTTTATTTTTAACAAATGTTGATATTGATCGAATGAAAAGTCATGAAATTATTTTAGTTTTTATGAATGAATTTTTTAATTTATTAATCAAATCGTTTTTATCGTGAAGTAAATATATTATTTAATTTATGTTGTTGATTGTTATTTAAAATACCTGAATAACCTAAATTTAGGCGATTATTTGCAAAAGCAGATTGAATATTATTTAAGCGTCTATATAAGTTCATCATCATCTCTAAAAAGAAAAACATAAATATTTTAATTTTATAACTAACCAATAAGAGTTTTTGTAACCAATACGTTTATTAACCAAATCATAAAAATAAATATAAAGGATTTAATATGAAAATTAATAGCAAATATTTATTTGTATTATTTTTTTGTATTCTCTTTTTTTAGATAGAGGCAATAATATATTGTCATCTATAGATAGTTTTTTTTTTATTAATTCAAATTGATAATTATTATAAGTAATGTTGTTAAAACTTATACTAAATTAATATATAAAATTAAAATTGTAGATAAATACTGTCAAGAAACAATAACAGACTATAATATTTTGTAAAAATTACTTTAACTATTCTAAGTAAAAATAATTTATGTTACTCCAAAATTAATGTAATGTTTATCTTACATATAAGTTTATAAGTGAGTAAAGAATTTAGTAAGAATATTGTTTAGAAGTCAGAAAATACATTATTGTTATCTATTTATTTAAATATTAATATATTATTAAGAAATATTATTTTAGTTAAAAATTTAGTTATAATGTTTAGAGATTATGTAGTAATTTATTACATATAGATTTAGCATTCATTACTTATATTCGTTTTAATTTTTAAAAATATTAATAATTTAAATAGTAAAAATTAATATTTTATCTTATTTAATTAATCTAATTATATCAATTTATCATAGAATCAATAATCATAGGAGGTGGTATTAAGCACTGAATTTATAATTGATATTAAGTTTTACCTTCATGTTGCTCTCCAGTTGGTGGGTCTAACATATAACCATAAACTAACAATGTTCTAACAGTTTCACTTGCTGTGTCTCTATTAGCCTTCTTAATAGCCTCATCCACTTTCGCATAAGGTACAAGATGTGGGCTTCGTCTCATCTCCGAATCTTCATTAAGCCCATAAGTCCAATCTTGACTAATTCTTTCCTTCGCCCATAAATTATGCGTATTCTCGGCTAATTGATCTACAAGTTCCTCCATCTTGGGCGTCAATGTTATCGCACTGAGATCCAATGGGGCCGGTTTATATCCTGTGCTTTGTGTAAATCTATCTTGAGGTAATCGAAGCGTTTTTATCCTGGATGGTGGTTTATCCATCGAGATATAATATCCAAGTGCAAGTATGGTTTTCAGAGTCTGTACTGCCAATTGTGTGTCGTAGCGCTTTTCAGCAGCTGGTAGTTTTTCAAAAGGAACGATACATGGATGTATTTTGTGGAGGTCATCTCTGATTTCGCCGTATGTCCAACCAGCGTCGATTTTATTCATTGCCCACATCTCATGGATATTTTCGGATAATTTATCCCGAACTTGCTCAACGTATGGTGGTAAATTAATCATCGATGTATCGACTGGCGAAGGTACAAAAGCTGTATCATCCTCCATCAGCCACGGACCTGCTAGAACAACTTTGTTCATATTTCCAAAATAGAAGCATGGATCAAGTGACAGAATCTGCTGAGGTAAAAGACTTTCTACCAGTGGTGAAAACTCATCGGGTGGCTGATATTTGAGTCTTCCATGATCACCACCTAATAGAAATCGGCAAGATAATTTCGAGGAACAGCTGATGGCTGGAAAAAACATGCCATCAAGATTAAAGCCGCGAAAACAGCCGGTACAAGGAACACCATTGAAAGCGAAATTGATAATTGGAACCGTCAGATCTAGTGAACAACCTATGACATCACCCTTGCGTATATAAGGTTCAGACAAGTTCTGCATAATTTGAGTTCTTCTTCCTCCTGTCCAAAGAAAAGCTCCGTCAAAACCAAAAGAGTATAAATCGTCACCAACACCATTTCCACCCCATTTTTCCCCTCCACCTGGATATGGCATATACCTGTCGAATTATTTTAATATTATAGAAACATTATATATAATAATTTTAGGAGGATAATATTAGTTTAAAATCATAATTTCGGAATATAATGAATATGGAGATATAAGTATTATATGTTGCATTATGTGTTAATATTTAAAGTAAAATATTTTTCATAATATTACAACCCTTACCCAGCCGTGTTAGCCCATCCAATCCGTAGATGTGGCATCATGTGAGTAGTTTGTTCAATATGATCAACGGTTACTTCAAAGTACCATTTTTGATAGAGGGAGGAGCCTTCCACTCTACCTACGAATATATTTGGCCTGATACTAGCAACATGATCTACCAACTGCGTTTGTAGTAATAAATTTTTGCCAGGTAATAAAAAATCACATATATTGTTCTGCGATGAACGCACAGCAACACCATTACCAACGCAAAGTGAACAAAGTACATCTAATACTTTTGGATCCCTTCCATGTTTTTCTAATAGCGATATGATAACTTTAATGTGTTCATCCTAAATATGAATTTACATGTATTATTTAATAATTTGCTACTATAAAATTTCCTATAAGATAATATATAATATTATTATGAAATTGCAATTTTCATTAATTTAATTTATTTTTATTTAATATCTAGAAAAAAAGGGAAAAATGTAAACTATATAATTTTTAATATATTTTTGCTTTTATGTTTTTTTATAATTATTATAATTATATATAATTGTCATAAGAATTATGTCCAAAAGTCACAATGTAATATTTATTAAAATTTGTATTACTATGAATAAATTGATTTCATTCTCGATTATATTTAAAATATCAAATAATTTTTTAGTTGAGTTTACTCTACGTATTGCAACAATAAATTATTTTATTTCGATATTATAAATATCTTTTAATTTTATGCTTTTATGCATTTATGATTAGTTTTTCTATTTCTATTTGTACATTGCTTTTTTCTGTAAAATGAAAAACATCGACTTTATTATAAAAATTAGAGTCTTACTCTCATCATATTCAGAGCTTCTGGTGAATCAATAAGAACACAATGAAGTACGTCAAGCATTCCCGTACCCTCACCGGATGCTTGAGATCCTAATCGACTGAAAAGCCAATTAAGCCTATTACTATTAGCAAATTGTGCACAATTCGTGTGATTTCCTTTTATTATTGCAGCTAATAATTGATAGAGATAACCGGATATTTGGTCCCAAGCTTGTCCACTTTCATCACCGGATAAAGCTACAAGAAAACCTTGAGATGTAATCACATTGATTTTATCAATAGCTTCTAGAATTAGATTTAAAATTCCTTCTTCCTGAAATAGATCTTGACGATTGCGTAAAGCACGAAAGCGATTTTGCTTCTCTTCGTGTTCTGAAACATTTGAAAAAAAATTGAATAATATGTAAATATATTTCAAAGAATAAAATTTCAATTAAATAACACTGGATTCACAATGAAATAAAAACTAATATAAAATACTTTACATTTATCATTGGAAATAATTAAATAGAAATTAATAAGTTTGAAACTATACCAAAAGAATAGACTCAATTATATGAGCCTGTATGTATATATATATATATATATATATATATATATGTATATATATTCAAATTATATCTACTTAAATTCATAATAATATATTACAATGAAAAATTATTTATACTATAATTTACCCATGTCATCTTCTGGTTGAGCAAAATAGTTTATCAAATCCTCTAAACACATTACCATTTCATTGAGATTTACATTTTGAAAGAACATAGACGCGCGTCTATCAATTTGAAGTGTTTCTAATCCTCTAAAATATAAAAAAAATTTAATGCATAATATGCTTATGTTAATATAATAATATAGATAATGCAGCTGAATTCTTATTATTATTTTAATAAATTTCAATAATAGTGTAATATGTGTTGAACACAATTATAGATATTTATTTTGTTTATATGAACAACAATAGTTATTGAATATTCAACAGCTAAATGATACGTTTTCATATTAGTATACATCTAATAAAAGTTGATTAACTTCTAAAGTAAACTAAACTTCTAAGAATATTTTGCATGTTTTATCGTTCATTATTTCCGTAATTAAAATTATTAAAGCATTATATATGAAATAAAAGGAATTAAGTGAAATCGATATTTCCATAATGTTATTTTTGCAAATGTCAAATTATTTAAATTGTATTAAAATATATTTTTTACCTTATTCAACTTATTAAATAGCAAACTAATTAGTTTTTAACACTCACGTGATGAATTGTGAAAAGAGACTACTACATTTGCGAATAACTCTAGCGGTTCGTGACTCTTCTTCCTGAGATCGTGAAAAATCAAGACCGTCGTCCATTTTTCCTTCCTCATGAAGAACCGCTTGCTTTTCCTCAACTTTACCAACACCTTTCTTTTTTGTCTCATATGACTAAGAAATCGAAATTATTAGTTACATTAAAACATTATTATTTTATTATATTAAATCAGCCTTCTATTTGCATGTACTATTATCGCCATATAAATATTACAGAAGTTTATTGGAAGATAATGTGAATATTTATGTGAAAGATTGAACTAATTTTTTATTATTAAATTTTTAACTAATAAAATAAAATGCAAACAATCATACTTTGCGCGTGCATTTGTGCATACATACGCGCCTATATATATATATATATATATATATATATAATATAAATAATACAACTGATATTCTATGTGTTAAGTTACAGTATATTTTAGAAATATATATAGGATACATGCATACTTAGTATTATACATAATATAACAAATTTTACGATAGCGTCATAAGCGTGATAATCATACTAGTAAAAAGATTACATAATTTGTAAAATATAACCATATCTATTATGATTATATGCAATTATACCTTTATAGAAACCTCGAACTTTTTAAGTTTTGGTTTCTAGATAGATGTATTAATAGTATGTACATGAAAGAATAATAATTAGTATTATATATTGAGTATTATCATTTAAAAAGAAAGGAAATCTTTACCTTATACGAAACCCAAAGATTTGTTGTGGCATGTTGCATAATAACAGTCGAGTCTCCATATTTGATGATTGGTAATCCAATAACTTCTAAATCTTTGTCTTCTAGTACAATTTTTTGATCATCTTTTTCTTGTCGAAACCAAAACGTTGATGTTTCAATCGTCGCTTCATTTCTTTTTAATAAAAGAAAATAAAATTAATGTTACAAATAGTAATGTAATCTACTGTTGTGTTTAAAATGATTATTATTCACAAATAACATAGACATTATAATTTCAGAATATTTCTGTTAATAGTGAAAAAAAATATATGCATATATTTATTTATTTGTAAATATAGTTTCTCACAATTCATCCTTTTTTGAATAAATGAAAACAAATTAAACAAAAACTATTATTGAAATTATATAATTGATTACCTATCCACTAAGTATAGTTCGTTATTCTCCTTCACAGCGAGGTAACGTCCAGTTGTTAGATGTCTTATTCTCATGGGATGTAACCAATTGATAAATCCACCTGCCCATTTGGTTCTTGCGAGCTCTAAACGCCAAAGTGACCTCGCTTGACTCATTACACTTCCACCTTCGTATATGACTAAACTATAATCCTCTAAACTATAAAACAAATATATATATATATATATATATATATATATATATATATATATATATATATATATATATACATATACATAAAGCTTCTTTGTCTTTATATTATAATGAGAATATTTATATTTTAATGCTATGTTTAAATATGATGTTGCAATAAGTTTATAAATAAATTTATTATTTGTGAAAACTTGTAAAATTTTTAGTACACACAAAAATTATCTCCCAGTTAAATGATTAAAAATCCTTTTATTCTATAAAATGTTGGCTATAAATTCATTTAAAAATATATAGCAAGACTTATAGTAATACAAAATTATTCTAAAAAATTTTTAAAATACAAATTAAAAAAAAATTTATTCAAAAGAAATGATCTATTAATGAAATAGCCTTTTCAAAAATCTGTTTAAATCATCATTTTTTTCTATTATTATAAACTAGTTTTACAGTATTTAAATATTTAATCACCTACGTCAGTATATAATCATGAAATTATATAATTATGAATTTAAAACCTACAGTTGATATACATAAATGTGATTAAAATTTTATTTTAAGTACACTTTGAGTACATTTCGTTTTAAGGGTATGTCGAAATAATATTTACTTTTGACCAGGTGCCGTATTCCACGTGGATGGTATTGTCAAACATTCATCTCCTCCATGAAAAAATCTTAGAACATCACCACCGAACACATAACCAACGTATTTCATACGACTTATCCCAGTGCCGTACGGCTGAACTGACCAATGCGTCACGTGAAACGAAGCATTTACGACTGATAAATCGTTTTCTTTTGTAGTATGCTAAAATCACATTAGAAATGAAGTAATATGAATTTATTACCACGATAGAAAATATTCTCTCATAACATTTTAAATTAATATTATACTTAAAAGAAAAATGTAATAATAGTGTCAAGACAAATCTTGGTAATGAACATTTTGTCGACATTAATAATAATATTATTATTAATAATATATTATAAATAAGAAATAGAATTATAATTATCCTTCAGTTTCGATTAAAGGTTAAGAAAATTAATAGCTTTCCTTTTTAATTCATAAATACATAAATAAATACATACTAAATATCTCTCGGTTGCTACAGATACTAAAATAAGATCATCTCCAACACGAACTTTTTCACCCTCTGATCTTTGTTTGGATGCTGGATGTACAGTCCACCAACAAGCCTCTCCTGTAAAATACAAACGAAAGTTTTAAAATATAAAATGATTTAAAAAAGAATTGCATAATCTTAAAAAAAAAATTTTTGTTAGAAGAAAACTTATTCTGTAGTATATCAATATAAAATATGCACAGAATATAAAAATTATAAATATATGGACAGATATACTTGGAATTGAAATTATTATATTTTTTAAACACCATTTTTGAATTTAATATTTAATATATTAAATATATAATATATAATATATTTAATATATTAAACTTTATCAATCTATTAAATATTATCAATCTAATGATTGAATGAATATAACGAATTCAACTGTTTTAAAGATTTTTTTAAATAATTTGAATATTCAGAACATGATTGTCTAATAAAAATTGAAAATTGTACCTTGAGAGTGTTCTTGAAGACCGACATCAAATGCTAATTTATCATTGGAAGAACTTGTGGAAAGACATGCTAAATACTAAATTTCAATTATATTAAGAACAGTATGAGTTATTCATAAATTCGACTTTTAATAATATTAATATTTACCATATCACTATTTAGATGGCGAAGAAGAA
>NW_011948412.1:18516924-18531815 GCF_000503995.2 Ceratosolen solmsi marchali | reverse complement strand
ATAAATTATAACGATTATTAAATACTTATCAATTATAATTTTTCATAATTTCTTTATATTATTAGCTTAAGTTCTCAAGTATATCAACATGAGTTCTCTATATTAACTTTTTTGTATTCTTTATATTTTGATATTTACAAAATGTGGCTAATTTTATGTAATAGGAACTATTAACTGAAATATGTATCTATATTATATCTACAAATTGTAATGAAACGAATGTTTTTTTGCTATGGAATTATAATATGATGAATTTTTGGTTAATTTTTTCAGAGTTAAAATATATTTAAAAATCAATTTTTTAATTTTTGAAATTATAACTTGTAAGAGTTACAGAAGTGTTAAATATTTAACAAATATGAAAATTTAAATGCCTTATCAATAAAATAGGTTTCTCAATAAAAAATCAATAAAAAAAGTTTCTCAATATCTAATCGATCAATTTGAAACTCCAGATTTTTTGTTATTGATATACAATGTTTAATGAAAGACTTTCTTTATTTCTTTCTATTTCTACTAAATTGCAGTAAAACAATGGATAATAAAAGTATTTTTTTACATTATGTTATCCTGGATAACTTTTCTAAATTTTAATACGTTAGTATAATGTTTTTTTTTTAATCTGTTTTAATTTTAATTCAATTAAAATTCTGACTAATTCTTAATAGGCGTCATATAATTGATATATGAATATAGTTTGTCAATCTATACTTTATAAAACGTTTCTCGTAATTTTCTGTAAATTAGCAACAGAATATATTGTATAATAGAAATTCAATGCAAACCTTGCTTATTATTAATGATATACTTGTTTTGACATATTCATATATTAATTTTATTTCAAATAGCCTTATGTTAATTGTGAGGAAAATAACCAATCTTTAATGGCATAAATTCAACTTTACCGTTTCAGAACCAGCAGCAGTTACGAGTTCTTGTAGTGCTCGTACCGATAGAGCTTGCTCGATCACAAAGACGCATTGTGATAGATCTGGTGGTATGTTCTGCAAAATTCATATTTCTATTATTTTAATATGATGACTTATATATTCAAAATTTTAATACCAAGTTATTTTTTCATTCTTAAGTTCGAAAACTATGTTTCACGAGTATGTATAAAAAAATATCATTGTTAAAGAGCAATATATTGTATTTAATCAATATTTAATAACAATCAATAATAATACTTAATAATATTTAATAAAATATTAAATAAATAACAAAATATTTATAAATTAATATTGTACATATATTCAACAAGTATTATTTGTTAATGAAATTTATAAATATTTTTAATATAATTAATCGAATATATACATTGAAATTAAATTAAATTATTAAGTTACATGGTTTCACGTCGCATAAAATTACTATCTTCAAAGTTTATATTCAGATATATTAGTTTTTTATTATGTACATACCTTGTCAGCGATATTTTCAAGAAAACAGTGACGATTACCAAAACCTTCAGCTGCTAAGCAAACTCGTTCCCCTGTTGCTGTACACGAAAGACATACCATATCTTCCTATAATAATAATAACTGTAATAAAATCTATTTTGTTTCCAAAAATATTCATTACTTTTATTATAATTAAATTTCATAGAGTTTTTTTATTTAAATTATGTTTACTTTTTACTTGATTGTATACTCATAATAAAAAAATATGAATGTTAAGTATAATACTGAAAATTAAGCTTGAATTTTAAATTCAGTGATTTAATAACCAAAGTATAATCCTGAATAAAAGTTATAACAAGTGTTTTAAGAAAAATATAATATTTTATAAATAGTATTCGTATTTTAAATCATTACTTAAAGTTTAAATCAACTTATCTTAATCTAACATTTAGATTATGTCTTTATTATGCGTTTTTTCATTTATATGACTAAAATTATTCGTTTTTAAAATTTATATAATTATTTATTGAATAATTAAATACTCTTTCTGTGTTGATTCTGATTTATTCCTTTGCGATTTATACAATTTACAAGTCATTTGAGACATCAGCAAGATATTTATATTTTTCGTACTTTAAATTGGACAATTATCTAAAAACATATAATTTAGCATAATTAAAAATTTTGAAATATAAGGAAATTTTTTCATAACAAAAGGCTTATATTTTAATAACAGTAAAAATATTTATAATACAAATAATGCATAAATGCAAATATTTTTATAGATATAAATTATGGTCAAACTTCGGTTACTAAAACATATTAAATTATTTTTTAAACCTTATGTGCAATATTATTTTATTTATATATAATGCTCAGGTTTAATTTATTAGATATGTTGAATATTAGGATATATCTATATAATTATTAAGTATAAATTAATTGTTCAATTTATTGACATTGATATTAAAATTAAAAATTTCTTAAATAGAGTTACTAACTTCAAATTAAAGAAATCTATTGTTGATAATTTTGTTGATAGTTGAAAATTTTGTATTCATTTTCTCTTCCTTTAAGATCAAGCTTGCGCCTTCATATAATTACAATTAAATTACAATACAATGGCATTTGCGAAATGTAATATATGATCTGGGCCAAGTACTTTCCGTGCCAAAAACAGTGTTTGGCTGGCCTTTAACAACATAGAATGCAGGGTTAACTTATCTTTCGGGTTCAACCCTTTCGTTATCCTTACCAAGATTTCTTTATAAATAAATATATGTAAAAATTTTAATTCCAATTTATATATGTACATATCTAAATTTTATTTGGAAACAATATTCTTAATATTTGAAGATTTTAAATACAATAATATAAGCTGAATAAAAAAATATATCTCATTATTTTGTTAAATACATAAGATCTAGAAAATTAATCGCAAAATCTAAATGAATATTAAAATAATATAAGAACAAATTTTTAATTATGTATATAATAGAATTTTTAAAAACGTTAATTTTTTAAAAAATAAATCATATTGATTTACTTTAATTTATTTTAAGTATAATTTTTTGTATTACATAATAAATTATGATATGTAGATAAATATTGATAATCCTGTAAATGCAAATGTCAATATTAAATGTGCTAATGAAAATTTTTATCGTTTGTTTCACAAAACACGAGTATTATATCATTCATAAAAATTTCAAGTGTTAAATAACATATCAAGAATTTGTACGAAAATATTTTCAAATAAAATCATTGAAAACATTACCGAAGAATGCAGATATAATAATAACGAACTTCTTTAAATACATTTCAATAATTCCAATAAAATAAATAAATAAATAAATATATATATATATATATATATATATATAATAATGAATATACATTTTTAACTATATAATTTCATAAAATATAGTCATTTCTTGTTATGTACAATAAAAAGAATATTTTATTTTGTGAAGTTTTATTAAATAAATAATAAATAAAATATAGATATCTATTATTATTTGTTGTAGTATGATTCTGATTTTTATCATAAAAAATTATGAAATGTATTAATATGTACAGCATTTTTTCATTGCCTTTTCCTCTAAGTGTTCACGCACGTAGAACGAAAAAATGATTTTCGAACATCGCTTGTCAAGTAGCCTGTCAATAGCACTTGAGATCGAACCAAATGAGAAACAATTTGCAATGATGATCGATGTGGAATGGAATGAACGTCCCCGGAACCAATATTGATGTAATAACCATATTCTCAAAAATGTTGAATCTACGCCTATTTGTATGCTAAGATATAGTCCTTATAAATGAACCTATAACATTGCAGCTTTGGTCGAAACTGAAGGTAAGACTGATATTTTATTTTCAAATTTTAAATTAGTATAATATTATATAATACACACTCATAAAACGTAAATTATAAGAAAATTACTGTACACTATTATTTAAAAGTTACTATTAAATTAAATAGTTTTATACATTAAATATTTTGATAATTAGTGATTCAAGTATATTTCTTTTAAAAAATCAAACAATGAAATATGAATTTATATGTTGTAATAACATACAATAGTCAGTAATAACTTATATTTACTGAAATACAATAGGATTATTTTTAATAATGCATTCATAATCAACTTCTTATCCTATATCAAATATGTTTCTGAAATCTCGATTTTATAAGTATTATAGAAATATAAAAAAATCTATTTAATTAAATTTTTATGTATAAAATTTTCACTTTTACATTTCAAATAGAAATAAATTTGAAACATGAAAATAAATTCAATAATAATAAAATGAGCAACTATTTGGTATTCATATAATTTGTAGTTCAATTCTAAATTAAATAGACCAATTACAATATTTTTTCAAATTATTTCATACAACTTAAAATATGCAGTGAACGTAAATAATTTTTTAATATTTTCTAAAGTGAGTATATAAAAAATATATTCTCGCTGTTTATTATGATTAATATTGTAAAATAATTTTAATTGAGATAGAAAATAAGTATATTATTATATTTGGAATATATTTTTTTATAATATTTTAATCATAATTTTATTTTTCTATTTGAATAAGTAAAAAATGTATAATATATTTATAAGATTCTATATTCTTTAATAAATTAGGAGTATCGATTAATAATTAGTAATAGTATATAAACTTAGATTAGCAATATTTTAATTTTATTTTCAAATTGAAATAAAAAATAATTCCATAGTAAAATTTTCCCATTTGAGATAAAATTTATTCTGAATGTGTTGAATGATCATACTCATATTAATTAAATTAATTAAAAAAAAATTTAATACAAATTAGTAATTCATATTCAATGATATATTATCCATTATAATTTCTTATACGAAATATTTAAAAAAAATATCCGTAGCAAAAATTATTTCTTAACAAACTTTCATAGACCAAAATTAAAAATTTTGATGTATTTATGTTGGTTTAGTCGAGGGAGTCTTACGTAAAACAAAACGGTCACCGAAGCGAAAGTTGCCGGTTTTATAAATAAACGAGAAAACGAGGCTGCAGTTGTTACCGCATGTACTTTTAAAGAATAATCGGTTCAAATCTGACATAAATCTAAATAAAATTATATTTATTAATAACAATCAACTGTAGAAATGCATAAATTATTAAATTCCTTATGTCTACGTATTGTGTGTAATTTTAAATAAGATGTAATTATAATTCTGAGTAATATATTCAGAGAGTAATGAAGTAATAAGAATATAAATAATATAAATTTATAGTAAATAAATTGCAATTATTATATGATTATTTTAAATTCATAAGAGCCTGAATTATTTAAGAAAATGCTGCATCTTATATATCTTACCTTATATATATATATATATATGCATACATTACGAATAATATTCTTGAATATCCAAAAATGTTATTTTAGGGTATTCATTAATTAATAATTGAGTGTACAATAAGATTAACAATTTTACTAAAAAATGTTTTGTTTAAAAAATAAATTTATACGTACTGTAAATTTGAAATTTTATTTTAAAATTCAAAAACACATTAATAAAATTTTGGAATTTAATAGGAAAACATACATTAAATTTATTTTATAGAATAAAAATAATATTAATGCAAAGTAGAATTTGCATATTTAAAAGACTTAATTAGCACACCAATTTTTTAATTAAAAATTAGTTTTGAAACATTTATAAAAATATTTAATATGATTTCTTAGTTTTATGAATGATAAAATAAATATGTCGATATTTTTCCTTGTTTGAAAATTCTTCAAATGCACGTTTACTAACTTCATTATTTTTTAGTGATTTACTTAGGCTTCATATTTTTATTGGATTTTAATTCGTAATGTGTGAAACTTCAATTATTTCACTTTATTATTATAAGATTTTTAAAATTTAAATATTTGGAAATTTACATCTATCAGAATTGACCATTTCCGCGATAGAATGTAAAAAAGTAAGCACCATCAAGGGTCGAGGATTGAAAGTGTCAGGTAAGGGTCGAGGTCTAACCTGGTTTCTCTTCATCGCGGTCATTAGAGAACTTCAGGTGCTTCACCTACGGATTTCGAGTTTTACAAGTGTTATTGTGAAAATTCTTTAAAAAAGTCTACTGTTTTTTAATATTATTAATTTGAATATTTTTAATTTTATTATTATTATAATTATTATTTATTTTCATTAATAGAAAGAAAATATCTTTACTACAAATAAAATATATATTATAAATATTAAATTAGAATATATTTTTCATTATACACAATCTAATATAAACAATCTAATAAGAAACGCATTTCACTCCTTGAATAGTCAAATTAATTTCTTGTGATTATAGATAATGTTCGTGTAATTTAAGTGTATGTCCAAATAAGTTTGTTGTTTATAAATTTTCAATAATATAATACATAACGAGATAAGGTAAAATATTATATTTTTATATAATTTCATCTTTAAAAAATGTGTAATTTATCTTATAAAATTTTCATAATTCATAAAAAGAGTGTAAAATCATGAAATTTAAATTTTTAATTTGCATTTGAAATATATATTAGGTAATAACCTAATATATCAATTACGAAAAATTCATTAATAAGAATTAAAATTTAAATCGCATATGCTAATAATGAATACATGAAAATATATTTAGAATCTAGTTATTTTAATTAGTATAATTATTATAGCATAATAAACATATCATTTATACTATAATATTTTTTACTCGATTTAAAAAATATGTACTTGAAGAAAAAGTACATATAGAAGTAACATTATGAATACCTGTAATTTTTAAGTCAAATTCTTATATTTACTATTCAATAAAATATTTTTCTATGCTCAAATAACAATAGCTTATTTAGAATAATAGGAATATTTTCATTTTTATAAATTTTCTTTTAAAATTTTTAATTTACCATCTAATAACCGGAAACAATAACTATGAAATATTCCTTAACAATCGCTACTTGTATCATTATTCATCTACATTAGCTAACATATGATAAATATTAGATATTATTTAAACATACTTTTAAAATTATATTATTTTTGGCATTAAAAAAAAAATTCTCCGTAAAATGATCTCATTATACTTATGTTAATATAATTTCGTTTTAACTCAATTTAACTTTTATAAATAAAAAATGGCATGTATATAATTATAAATCTGTGCTATATTATAATGCTATTTTGTAGACTATTAATTAATAAAATGTTATATATACATATACATAATAAGATTAAATTATCAATCAAGTAAAAATATTTAGTTTTTATACAAAATATTTTCAATATTTAGTAATATTATAAGCAACAGAGAAAAAAAATCAATAAAATAAATGTTTTGTTCGTAATAAAAAAATTGAGAAATTTAAATTATGATACTGGATTTTCATTTAGTCTAATACCAATAAATATTGTTTATTAATTATGAATGTAATTCAGTTCTTATTTCTGAATAAAAAATGTATCAATGGCTTAATTACAAAATTTATACCTCTCTTTTAATAAGATCTTCCTTAATATAAGAGAGTTTGTAATATATGAACAGTGTATTATTATGGCTATCTATTCGATGTCTATATTTATTATCGAATTTGTTTGTGTTTAATATTATTTTTCATTATTCAAAAATGCTTTCGCCCATTGAAGCAATCTTAACACGGTATTTAACTAGCTCTCAGAGTACCTGTAAATACTCGAAAATCTGTATCAAGCCAGTTCAATCCAATAGAGTAAATCCATCAATATCCTGTGATTTTAATTCTACATATGTTTAATCTTAATTTAATGTACACAACTAAGTAAAACCTTATGAAGGTGAAGTAATCTTCATCAAACGAGCAATGGCAATGATACATAAGGCTTTCTATTTATATAGTGAATTTGAGCTTGATCGAACTTAATATAGATTGCATTGAAATATTTTAATTTAATTACTGTCTTCAATATCAAAGTCAATAAACATTTTAATTTCATAATCATAATAAATTTTATACAAGTTTAAATCGACATTCTTATTTTATTAAATTTTCTTTATTTGTCACTGAATTAAACTACAATATAAACGAAATAGGGTTTTTTTTTAAGAATATTAATTGGACGGGCAAAATATCAAACAATCAATAATATTATTATAGACATTTGCATTTTTTATTCCTATAAATTTATAATTCGATGCAAAAGTAACTCCACTAAGATTCACAGTATTGACATTTGAAAAATCATTGACTTTCAAATAATTGTTAATTCAAATAAACACTAATAATTGTGCTTTTGTTGTTTGAAATTTGATATATTTTTTTTTAGATTATTAAATAATTATTTTTTAATCTGAAAATTTTCTATTACATTCGACAAAATGGACAAACATTAATAACAAATATTCAGTTAATGTTATCTCCATATTTTTATAGTTTTTAATGACAACATTATATTATTATGTTTATTTACCTATTTTATATTTACCGAACTATATGTTAAAAATGATGTATTAAAAATTGAAAATACAATGATATATGAAATTTGAAATAAAATAACCAAAAGAAATTCATGTATAATAAAAAACAAATTACAACAAACTCAAACAAAAACGTCGTGAGTAATCATCTATAGTATAAATAGCAGGTAACGTGCTTACACTTAACACGTCATCAACTTGTTATGAATGTAATCATATATTCATTATTCTCTGAAGTGTTATCGAGCATTGAGAAAGACATTTTGTGCTAAATATATAAGTCAAAAACGAACCGTCCGGAGGAAAGAGACATCATCCTGCTCGGAGCCTCCCTCGCTGTCAGCCATCCTCTCGTATTAACTTGAAGTATCGGCAAATATGAGTATAACGATGGTGACTCGGTACACACAAACAAAGGTTCAACTCCACCGGCGATCCAGCATCTCCCATTCACTCGCTCGTGTCCCTCGGCGATGCGCCCTCCTTCAAAGTTTGCAGTCTGCTGTCGCTCGCTGGTTCGCACGGTCGACTTTTCTTCCGGCTTGCGCCTGCGCTAATACACCTTCGCGAAGTCGAAGATAAACCTGCTGGACAAGCCCGTTAAAGCGTTAGTGCTTTTATTATGCTGGACTAATGTTAGGTAATTTAGAGAAGCGTGAAGAGGGTAGAAGAGGAAGAATGATTTTCTAATTCTCTATAAAAATAGTAATTATCTTCCTCGGGGGAAGCTTGAAATAATACGGTACAAATATTTAAGAGTAGATTGATAAGAGAACAAGAATGTATATAATATTCATTTATGCAAGATATACTTTATGAATATTTTTTAAAATTATTCTATATTAGTTCTATTATTATTTTATAATAGTTATTCAATGAATGTGAAAAAATGATTTATTTCTTTGACATAAAATAAGAATCGAAATTATATTAAAAAAAAAGTTTTTGAAAATATTTTTGTATTAGCTTATGTTAAAGCTCAATAAACGGTTAATTTTGATAGAATTCTCATTCGATTTTCAAATAAGTATGAATAGTGAGAAAAACTAGCGTTTTCAACTGTTTCTTACGTGCCGCAATACAAGTGAACAAAAATATTATAAATAAATGTTACGAAACATGACAAGCTTCTATTTTGATATATTTAAAAGCAGACTCAACTTCGAAAGCAACTTGTCAAAGGGTTGAACCTTCGCAAAACATATGATCATGTATTGAAAGCCTATTTAACATTATTTTTAATCTTCAAGTTCAAATTGAAAAGTTAAAACATAGCTTCTAACATCTTATAAACAATAGCAATTGTTTTATCTTATATTATAAATCCTCATTTATCATTAGTAAGACGAGTAATTATACGTTTAAAAATATCCTAACAAAATTGCAAACGCGAGCATACGAACATTCAAATATAGTCAAATAAAATTCTGTTTTATGAAATTTAAAATAAATTTATAGGAGTTAATAAGAAAATATGTTCATAATTATAAACCATCAAAGTAACATTTTACTATAAAATGAAATGTAATTCATTGCTAAGAAATAGAATTTATTACCATTAAAATTTCATACATTAATCTTTTAAAACAAAGTGTTTGATTTTCAGATTTCAATGTTTATTATATGTATTATAATGAAACTTAAAGCGAAATACCTTGTAAATATATAGAAAAATTAATTGTAAAATGTTATTAATATTATAAAATATAATATAAAATGTTCATTTAATACAAATTTATTAAAAATATTATACAAGCATATTTAAAAAATATATCTCATCTCATTAAAACATTAGAATAATATTTTCTAATATGATTATATTCATAAATTACTAATAATTTAATAAATAAATAGATAAATAAATAAAATAAAATAAATGACTAAATAAGTCTTCTAATTATCGATAATGTAAATTATCTTTCAATTAGAATTAAAGTTGACTATACTTTCTTTTATCATAAGAGTATTATTAGGATCAATATTTATTTTTTCATCAATAAATATTTCTTTAAATGATAAGAAATTTATATAATTTTAAAATTAATATTAAAAAATAGGCATTATTGCCATATATTTGTTTTATTTTTACAACCGTTTTTTATCAATAATGTTATTAACTGCATCAAATTATTTTGTTTTAAAATAAATATTATAGGCCGCTGATAGTAAGGTATCCAGAGAATAATAATTTATTTAAAATAATTGTAATTTATTTTTAATGAAATTGATGAATAAAAATACGTACTTCTCAACAGTGAAAATATTTTTTAAAGAAATAATTTCACGTTTATGAAAAGTAATAATTAGCTTCAAATAGATAAATATTAATATTGGTAATGTTCTACAAACTATACAAACTAATATTTTCATTTTACCAAAATTTATTTATTAAAATGATGTTTTGTAAAAACTAAGATAAAATGATATTTATCGAAAAAAATTATTATATTTTGATAATATTTAATTACAATAATTATGAATTGTAATTAAATAAACATATTCAAAAAAAAATTTTTGTTTTAATAATAATCATGTATAATTAAAATAATTCTTTCAATTTCAAGACTATTATTTTTAAAATCAAGCATACAATGAACAATTTAAATTTTAAACAAACTCCTTCATCGTCAGACAATGTTTTACCTTTGGGCATCAGCAATTATACAAATACTATTAAAAACAAGAAGATAAAGGTGCTACAAAAAGAATCATTCTGTAAGTGTACGAAGAAGTTTTTGTTGGTAAAGATATGGATGGCACTTAACGTAACAGCGATTATGCTAACGTGAGTGCGCAGTTAAGTCGAGTAGTAAGTGAAATCCATCGGATGAATAAAACATTTTACATTGGACTTATCAGTAAATCAAGGGGTCAGGTATACGGAGGGAGATATACGCATTCTTTCTTGCAGGCGGCGGCGGTGGCGGCGGCGGCGGCAGCAGATTGACGCAGCGCCGCGCTCCACTAGTTTTTAATAGAACGTGTGGTCGAGCCGTTGCATACGAACCCAGCCAAAGAGTCGTCTTCGGGGATGGCGCGACCTCCGCGTGAATTTTCCTTGCTCGTATCGAGAGAAAACAAAAAATAGTCACGATTTCTGTGTGCAGAAAAGCACGAGCTCCCCTTCTCCGGCCGCTCCCACGCCTTCCCAGTCCATCATGGGACCACTCCCACCACGCGTCGCAATGCTGTCACCGCTCCTCGTGGATTATCCGTAAGAGAGACTATTTGCGAGGCGATATTTGGGGGGGGGGGGGCAATTTTCAAGTGGAAGGAGCTATTTTCTGTTATAAGCAGAGCTACTTCCAATGCTTACGTTGCGAGAACAAATAAACGAGGCTTTTGAGAAAAGGCTGAGCAATCGTTCTTATGCGAGGTCGATGCATGAAATTTATAAGCCAAAAAATTTTGTAGGTTCTATTGATGCTCATAGATAATTAGCTATGCCCTTGTATCTCTATTAAACACAACTTTCGTAACGAATTTAAATGTTAGGTTAACAAAGCTTTTCATACGTATAAATCTAACTCGGTATATTTCATTTTTATAAAGGTATATGGTACAACCATTAGAAGTCACCAAACATCCAGTCAATTAACGAAAGTAATAAAGCGGATTAAATAAAAGTACGAAATGAAAATCTTGTTGAAAGGAAAATAGTTCGATGAAGTGAATTGTAATAAATTTATTTTTGACAACCATTTTTCATATTTCGCCCGTGTATATGTATATACATATATATATATATATATATATTTACTTGAAGGCAATTTCATATGCTAACATTAAGAGCACAGGCTTTCACTATTTTTGTATAGATGAATTCGTTTAAATACAGCTGCTTACCAAGTTTATTAATATAAGTAAATTTTGCGCTGGTTAAAGATACATTTTTCTTCCACAGTCGGCTTAGATAAATTTTCTCATTATGTACTACTGTTATGTATTAATCATTATGTGCTATTATGATTAGATTTAACAAGAGATTAACGATTTTTCTTCTTCGCTTATCGTCACTTTTCATAAAATACCGATGCACGGACACAGCCCAATGAAAAATCGTCACTAATTTATATTTCGATGCCACGTTCGACACTTCAAACTCACAAAACACTAAATTGACTTATTCACTTGTGAAAAACGACATTAATTGTCCACTTGACTTTTCCTCCCGTGTTATAGTAGACTTCTGTTAAGGAATCATTAAAAGGGTAAATAAATTAATAATCGGCCTGTAATATTTTAAAAAATTATCTGAAAAATCAGTGATTTGATCATTACCAAATAAAGTGTTCGAATTGCTTTTTCAAAAACAAAAGAAAAATAAATAAATAACAAAATATAAATAAATAAATGAAAGGTGAAAAACAAAAAAAAATTTAAATAGAATAATATAATGAATCACGACGTTGCTATAACCGAACATTAGCAAATAAAAATAAAATTGACAGGCGGTTGTAAAATGTATTTTTAACCCTATTATTAAGTTACTTAACTCCGCGACCATTACTAAGCGACATCCCGTAAAGCGCTAGAAAACAATATGCACACACACGTGTGCTCATTCCTCCTTTATTAATCACAAAAGCTAACGATCTATGAGATTAGTGCGGCGGCGGTAGGGTAGGTTGGTACGGAAGCAGGATGAGGCACGAGAGCCGTAGTAGCGGAAGTTCACCTTTCACTGGCTTAGCAAGGGAAACACACGACGGCGACGAGGTGAGACGCAGCAGACGGCGTCGGTACTTGGCCCCGATCACACGCCGGCCGAGGATCGGCGCTTTCTGGGAGCTCGGAGACACCGACCGGAACAGCGCAGACGCCACAGATCTTAATCTATTTTAGGCCTCGAGCACGGCCGCGCCTCTCGCTCCCACTGTAAACCGATGAAAATAGTAAGAGAGAGAGAGAGTGAAAAGGGGGAGGGAGCACCGTATGGGGAGTGGTCGATAAAAGAGAAGTCGAGGTGCAATTCTTAATTCTTAATCCTACGAGCATTCATACATAATTTGTGCTCCGTTTTGTGAAAATGATTTTCTATTACTTACGCGTCAACCTCTACACTCTATTCTATCCACGCCTACGTGATTTGGATCGATCCTTTAACACCAATTTCTTACGTTCGGGCATGATCATGGTTTTCCATTTGGAACTGCGTAGATTTTACTTAATTCCCAAGTAACTTAAAACTGTACTTCAGAATTTAATTTGAATTAAATACCATTTATACGTTATATCTCTTAGTATCTTCACTCACAAGCTTATAGAATTATGAATCAAAGTGAAAATTATAGGTAATGTGTTAAAATTGTACTTTTTCACTCGGTATAACCGTGTTTGAGTTAAATAAGTTGGCATATTTGTCTTGATTTTTTAAGCGTTTGAAACATAATTACTTAGTCGAGCATAATTATAATCAATTAGTGTATTGAATGTATTTAGTTCTATTTTAATTAATAAGATTTATGTTTTATCGATAGATAATATAATATAATAAGATTATAATTGACAAGTTTTTACATGTAATACAAAATAAATTAACATTATTGGCATTAAATTTTGACTTAATTATCTAATAAATATGATTAAATTATAAATCCGACTAAGAATTAATTAGTATTTGTTTGAGAATGAGAGACCTCTTTTAATACAATAAAACATCTGAAATATTTCCAGTGAATAATTTGCTTATTTACTCTTGCCTATTTTCAAGCGTGCTCATATTTTCCCGGTACGGTAAAATTGATGACTCGGCCTTTGGGACAATGCTTGCATTGTTTCCAAGTGCAACGCATCTAGTCGATCGCATCGGAAAAATGACCACGCCCAAGAGGACCCTTCATCTAGCGAAATTCTAGGAAAGGGAGAGGCGACCAAGAAGAGGTAACCAATAGTAAGGGCTCCCCACTTCCGACACTGTCCCGATTAGCACATTTGGGACTCAGTCCGGAAGGAAGTGGAAATGAAGGCGTGCATAATTCATCATGCTGCCCAAGGTCACTTCTGATTGGACAATTGAAAGAAGAAGGGGTCCCAAGTGGAACTGGGTCAGTGAACTATTTAAGAAGGAAAATGTGCTGTATCACCACTTACTCTTTCCAAATAGTTCTTACAGTATAAGGATAAGTCACGCCTTACTCCTTCCAAATACTTCTCACAGTTGAAGAATAAGTCACGACTTACTCTCACGGAGGAGGACCGGAGAGACAAGTCGTTTACCTGAGTTTTAATAAGAAGTTCTTTCTACGATTGTGAATTAATATACAGTTGAATTGATCTCATCAAGACTGGATGGCGTGGGACCTGACCACTTGTGGTCTCACTTGGAGACAAGGAAGAACTAAAGAGTTGCAACATTGCAAGGGAACGTCATAACAAGCCACCGAAGAGAGACTGGAAAATCACGATACACTGCAAATAAGTCCTCATAGCTAGTACTCATTCTTGATTTCTCGGCTTATGTAGAAGACGGACGGATAAAGTCCAACTACGGAAGCTTCCCGGACATACTCT
>NW_011948412.1:18511248-18516714 GCF_000503995.2 Ceratosolen solmsi marchali | reverse complement strand
AAGAAATATAAAGTTCGTCTGTAATTCACCCTTTTGTAAATCAATTCAAATAAATAGAAATAATAAAGATATGTGTTAATTATTGAATCGATGCATTAACCCTTTACTTGCCCGGCAACCCCACACAACATCTAGTGGGTATTTTGTTCTAAGTTAATTTTTGCACGTTTGGCTGACGAGTCAGATTGTGGAATTATTTTCCGAACAGTATTGAATCATTTTATTTATTTCAATATGAGTTTATACTTGATTAATAAATTTCAATATTAAAATACAGCGATATAATATCAATTAAATATAAATCATTCAAACTTTACTCAAAGAATTTAAAATATTTATGTATGAATTAAAATGTATTCGTTACATACGAAGAAATATTGGTGTTGGATTCTATAAGTGCAGTGATATTTATAGAATTAAAATTTTTGAAGAATATTAATCTTTCTATGATATTAAATTAATCTTCCGATTAAAATTAAAATTTTAAAACATATGTTAATTTTTTTTGTATAAAAAATTTGAACTATACTTTTAACTAAATAATTTCCGTAAATAAAAATAAGATTTTTTATTGTACATTTTTAAAAACATAGTAAATATGCAAGCAATTCTTTTAATAATTTATATTATACTAATTTATCAATAAACAATGGAAAAGTGTGTGTATATATATATGCATGTATATCAGCCGCAATTCAAAAAGAATTTTTTTAACTTATAGATATATATGGTTTAAATTATTATTACTATTATTATATTTACTATTATATATAATTACAGATATATATATATATATATATATATATATATATATATATATATATATATATATATATATATATATAAATTAATTGCAAAGAATGGAAATTGATCAACGTTCAAATAAAAAAAATTTATAATATCAAAATTAATTAGATAAAATCAACTGAAATTGAATTTGCTAAATTTCTGACCAAAATTGAAAATTCCATGTAATTTCTACAAAAGCTTGTCTGTTTAATTTACTAATTTTTTTTCTTTCTTATAATAAATAAAATATGAAAATTATAAAATAACATACCGATATACTGATAGATCAAATATTTTGCTAAAAATATTTTCATAATAATATATTATTTAGCCAATAGCTATTGCGAAATTGTAATATCCACGAATGTTTTGAAGTAACGGTGAAAAGAATTTAAATACTTATATTATTTAACTTTGCTTTTTTTCTGTAGTAATTGCACCCATTATAAACTACTTAGTACACTATTTCATTAGAAAATTGAACCGCCCGTTTATGTATCATAGAATATTGAATAGCATTGACGGAGTTGTTAATTTTTAAGTAGTACTTACGAACATTCAAATAAACTCAAAGATATATATATACAATCGTAAAACAAATGGCAAATTCAAAAAAATATACATAGTTAATTATACTTGTTTAAAATATATGTTTTTTTTTTGTATACTGATTTTATTTCTGTTAAGTTCGAGATTCATGAAATTGATAGGAATAACGATAATTTTTCAACAATAACAAGTACTACTGATGTAAATATTGAGTTATAACCAAAATATTTAGCACAATTTTATAATTGCTTTTCTAATTATTTAATAGCGAAAATTTTTAAATACATCATTAAATCTAATATTTCTATTTAAGCATTTAATTTTTTATATTATCCATGAGCATTATTGTAACATTACTCTGATTATTCTCTTTGATTTTACTAATGTGAGGAAGACTTAATATTTTCTCAGATTTTCATTGTTTTGATGGATTATTGCCTACTATAATTATTATTATAATCTTAATAAAGTAATTAGAACTAAAAAATTATTTAATTTAGTATACAATAATTTACTATATTATAGGTTAATAATTTTAGTTATTTAAAATACTTATTTATTTTATGTTTGCATATCATTGCATATCATTGTAAACACGATTCAACAAAATTATTTCTAAAAATAGTAAAAGGATTTAGATTAATTATATGATTAAGGTTATAGATTAAAGTGTTTAATAATATATTATCTAAAATAATACTAATAATTTACAAATTTTTTATTCAAACTTTTTATTGACTTAGAAAAACTATACTTTAATATTAAAATAAATCGTCATTTAAAATGAATACGAGCTATGATATACATGGCTTTATTAGGAAATATTATTTTTACTTAGGTAAATATATTTTGTATAATGCCTTTAATTTTTTTTAAGTTATATATCCTACTCAATAAATGAATTACTTAGTCATGCAATTAAAAAAAAAATTTATTATTTTTTGTCAATTAATCAAATTAATACAATCAATTAGAGTAAACTATCACAACGTAATCTGATTATCATATAGAATTAATATCATAAGCTTGCTAAGACTATGTAAGTAACATTATTTATTTCGTTTTAATTGAAATGACTGTTTCGCTTTATATTACTGACATTGCTTTGTACTCTTCACTTTTTGCAATGCTACAGGTATTTTAGAGTGCCAATTATCGATTGCCTTAATTAATTTTGATACATATTCTTTAAAAAATTAATAATACTATTTTTCACGATGTGATAAAAGTACATGAAGTCTGAAGAAGGATCTAAAAGAAATGAACGCTAAAACATTTGTATAAGATAAAATAGCAAATTAAAAATAAATATTCTTAAAAATCATTATTTTTAATTCTTTATTTTTATTTAAATGTTTTTTTTTCTTAAATTGAAATGATCAATGTCATACAGAAGCGCCATAGAAAGCGTTTGTATCATAAAATAAACCTGAATATTTATTAGCAAAATGATCCAGAAATCGAGGTGTGTTGTAAAACAATTAATATTTTACACTGTTGAGTAAAGTTATATTCCGATATTATTATATTATGCTCTACTTGTTGCAGCCTTAATTAAGTATGTGAAATTTTCATTATTTCCCGTCCATCACTGCATACTTTAAAATCTTTTGAATTATAGTAGATAGTTAGTCGATACAAAATGTCTTGGTTTAGCATATTTTCTGAAAATTTCCAGAATTTTAATTTCTAAAAACTAATACAAACCAATTTACTATATTATTATTTATGTAGATATATTATTTTAGTTAAATCTCTCATTAATGTTCGAGATTGTTTATTGTATACGACAATTACTTGTACCTCACAGGCATTTACATTATGTCTATTTCGGCCAAGTTTATCTGAGAAAGAGAGTTCTTCAATATTTTATGAAAATCATGGGTTTTATTTTTCATAATTTTATCTTTGATTAGTTCTTGTATATATGATAACGAAAAGTTCTTCTGTTATTACTTCAAATTATCCTTGAAAGTTTATATGGAATAATTGCACAACTTACTTAAACAATTACCCGTAATAATTTTTATTTACTCCAAATACTAATGTATATTCCATTTTTAAATTTAATTACATATTAAAATCAATTTATTAAACAGACGAAACTTATACTATTACAACAATTTCTATATAATAATACAGATTTAACCTATGCTCTTTAAGAATAATAAATTCTAAATTCAAGGTCATTAATATTTCTCCTTTGGTAATTCTAAATCATTTTAACATTCAAATCTCTTATTGTATTTCAATCAATAATAAATAATCGTATAAAAAATTTTCAATTTTTCTTTACATGAATTTGTTTTGCCAATTAATTGATTTAAATTTGTTTTCTACGTAGTTAGTCTACTATAATGCATTTCCAGTTTTACAAACACACACAATATTAAATATTGAGTAAAATTAATTACATAGATATAGATTTTCGAATATTCAATTATTCAATTAATTATAACATTGTAAAAACTTTGTATAGATCATGACGGAGAAAGACAAAAAAAAATCGGTTATTTCTTAAGGACTAAACCAGCCTACTACTGCTCCTCCCTTGTGAATGTTACTCCTTGTTGGTTCGATGAGGGGCGGCGTTAGGCTCCTCCTACTTTCATTCTAGCTTATGTAGTATTGTTATTATGGCACACGATCATATTGGGTTATCTCTCGGTTTGGAGCTCTTTAATTTCCTGTTATTAAGTTATATATATTTTTGTATTCAGTGTTTAATATATGTCTTTAAAAATTTTCTTATAATATTTTTATAATATATTTATAGGCGTTTAATTCGATTTCAATATGCTCGAATTTATTTATTATAAAGAATTGTTGAAATTAAAAGTTAATATTAAAAAATAATTTAGAAATTAATCAGTGATTTTTAATGATTTGTTGAGCTTTTAGAAATAGCGACGAATTATTTCACTTAACGATTTAAGCTTAGACACATTCACGAAAAATGCACAAAAAATATAAATTCTATCGATAAGATAAAATCACAAGTTGTAAATAATTAAGGAATTGTCTTAGCAAATAAAATAATTACTAGATGTGCATTTATAAAGTCAAATTAGAAATCATTAAATTTATATATAATTAGTTTCATGATTCATACCATTGTTATTTCCAATACGCAAATACGTTTTATCAAATATTTAATTACATAGCTTGTTACACTCATTGTAAAGTGCTAAAATTTCTAATTGAAAATTCCTGATAGAATTTGGTGTAAGTCCAAGATATTTATCTCTTTTATTTTTAAAAGATTATGACGTTGCCTTGTGTCTATGAACCAAAGCAAAAAAGTCTAACTCACCTTGACTGAAGTCTACAAAAGTGTCTCTAGGCAGGATAACTTCAAAGGAAATAATAAATAAAAAGGCTGAAAAATATTATGTATTTAGTAAAAACAATGTTTATTATTTTTAAATGATTATAATACTATTGCACTTTTATGTACAGAGAAATAATTCTATTGAAGTAGTGAGGGTGTGTTCTTGTATTCTTGATTATTGTAGCTTCCATGGATATGACTGTCTTGAAGTTGAGGTAATGCTGATGTAAATATCAGCTGGTGTAGTCAATCAATCATGCTTGTGAGGTAGCATGAGAAGATGGTAGTCGAATCAAGTATGTTTGAAGTATGAATAACTATACTTGATATGGTGTAAGATGTTTGATGGAATATATTACGGAATCAATTGTGTCCTTAATTATTTAAGGGGAGCTGTAGAAGAGCTAGTCACACGTAAGAGTGATTAATGGTAAGATGTCTAACTCTTGAAGGATGTAATAATCTGTATTTATAGTCTATTAGTCGATCTGTTGTTGTCCTTTGTGATAATGTGCTTAAGGCATAGCGACTCTTGCGTCAGCTGTTGATGGCCTGTACAATTCCGAAGTGCTCTTCGGAGGAGCGTAAGTTTGCCCGATCGACTCTTATAGGCCTGTACGGTTTCGAAGTGTTCTTCGAAATAGTGTAAGTGTGCCCGTTTTATTCTTGTGCGAGATATGACTAGTTTATTTATTAATATAAAGGTGTACCTTGCGATCTGCAGGCTAGGTGTATTAGTTGCTGTGTAATTGATGTCCCCTTTGATTACTATTCCAATTGGCTTCACTGTAATCAGC
>NW_011948412.1:18443114-18511069 GCF_000503995.2 Ceratosolen solmsi marchali | reverse complement strand
AATACCGACCGTTCCATGGCGGTCCTGCTGAGGGCAGATCGAGACCCGTGTGCCATGGCTTCTACTGGTAGATGATTGAATCGATTCACTATGGTCGGTCACTGCGGTCGCCTCACGGCAAGATGTTAGCCGCAAGCGCAGTTGAGTGAGGGTGGTTCGGCAAAGGAGCCGGTCAGCAAGCAAGAAGCTTTCAGCAAGAGAGATTTTCAGCGAGAGGTATCTTCAGCAAGAGAGCGAGGCCCGCCGCTTGCGTCCCTTATATATCCGCGCGGCGGCTCACTTAGCTGGCAACAAGGCATCGTCGTTGTTGCACTAATTCTTACACGAGGCGTCGAAGGAAAAATCTAAAACCTTCGAGAATGTTCGACGAGAGAAAAGTAGGAGTAATACCCCTGGATGATCTTACAGTATATTATATTTCGGATCGTAAACTTGCTAGGACTTGCCGAGTTTTGTTTGTAGACATTCGCTCGACTGCGCGTCCCGGTCCGCACGTACGTACTAGTCTAGGAGCACATGTGGTCAGTCTAGGCGCACATGCGGTACGCCGGACAGCGCGTATGACGTTTCTTTTGTTTGAAATTCATGGGACTGCATCAATACCGAACATAACCCAATATATGATATAATATTAAGATAATATATATATATCAATATTACATATTAAGATATACAATACTTTATATAAAATATTCATTCTTATACAAATGAAATTAAAAAATTTTATGACTCTGTTATTAAGAATGAAATTCTTGAAGATACCAACCATTTAAAATTCTTGAATTAGTGTTTTATAAAAGTAGGACTATATACGTATACAGTAGCTATGTAATTAGCAAAAATTTTATTTGAACAACTCATAAATAAATTATTTTTTTATTAACCTTTAAAAACATGACATCCTATGAAATAATTCTCCAATTAGCAAAAATTTTATTTGAACAACTCATAAATAAATTATTTTTTTATTAACCTTTAAAAACATGACATCCTATGAAATAATTCTCTAATTTATAATATATATATATATATATATATATATATTAAAAAATTGTAAAAAAAAATTTATATTCAGATTGTAATTCTACTAAGATTAATATAATTGTAATATTTAGAATTTATTTGGTTACCTACTCAAATTCTGGTTTTTAATATATATTTATATAGAATATTATGCCTAGTCGCTATTGAACGTAACAGGTATAATTTGTTATTTTGGTATGAAATTGTACAATATTTGCTTAACATTCCATTTAAGTCTTTAGTTTATTGATATACCAAATTATAACAGCTGCAAACTATTGAGGCGATACAGTATGTCATATTCTATAAAATACTTCGATACTTTTGATTTTCAAAATTGCTTAGTAGCAGTTACTTATTATATAGTCAAGATTTAATTTTATGTTATAAAAAGGCAGAAAGATTTCATAGTATTTAAGTATTTTATTACTATTCATTTCATATTGTATTTTTATATATTTTTTATATATTTCTTGTCAAAATTTACTCATAACTTTTTTCTTAAATATAAATAATATATTACGATTTTTTATGCATATAGTTATTTATCATCTTATTTATCACCGTACGTATACATTATTTTAATAAAATTATTAGAAAAAATAAGTGATGTTAAAGAAATATGTACATATATAGTAAATATTGTGTTAATAGACATTGCGGAAAATCTTTAAATAGTTTAAATCTGTTAAAGTATACATGATTTTATACATTTTTAAAAGTTTTTTTAAAACTAAAATTATAAAATATTTGTAACTCTAATTTGATAATCGTTTGATTCAAATCATTAAAACGGTAAATGTTTTATAGAAATAGGTTTTCATATAACTTAACAAATTAATATTTATACTAATAATCAATAAATAATTTTTCAAACAAATTTCTCCTTCTATATAATTTTTTTTATTTACATATGAATAATATATACAGAAAATATTATATATAAATTATTAAAGTTCTTTAAAATAATTATTAAATTGAATATATGAAGTGAAAAGCACATTATTTAAATTTTGAGATATTATACATATTTTTATTTATTGTACACAAATATTCTTTAAAATTGTATTGCATCCATATATGCATTAAATTTTGTTTATATATAATATTGTTTTATGGGTATATGTAAAGACTACTTGTTTTAAAAATGGTTTTTTTCGGGCGACCCTTTTTCAATTTTAGTTTATAATAGTTACAGTAATTTAAATATTAAATTTTTTTTATTATAAAAAGTATTTTCCATTTGTAAGCTATTTTATTAAATATAAGATATAAAATACGATTTAAAAAATCCAAAATTTCCGCATACATATTTTAGATATAAGGTATATGTTGTTAATATTTTTAATTTAAGTAGTTCATAATAAAGATTTTTATTTAGTTTTATTTAGAGTTCTGATTTTTTAAAAGCTTATTTTTAAAATTCACTTTTACAACTAAACACTAAATTTGATATAGTTGAATTCATTTATTTAAAATAAAAATATTTTCGTTTGTAAATCAATTAGCAAATCTAATTCATACATATCATATTATAGTTCATTTTCATATTAGGATAATGAGCAGATTTCTTAATTCCTTTTTTAATCTAATATATGTTATATTTTGTGATTATATATTTAAGTATTATGCATTTGTTTCTATTTTATTTTTATTTTTAAATTTGAGAAAAAATATATTTTTCCTGTATTTCTTGTATTACTTATTTTAGAATTAAAGTTGAAAATATGAGATTTCGTTGATTTAAAATACATATAAAACCTTATCTCTAAATCACTATTATGAGATATTATTTAACTGCTGCAGTGAGTGATTGGCAATTTCTGGAGTATAATGACGATGCTTCTTTTCTATCCTTATAAAATTTTTCTATGAAAATTGTATCAAGATCTTGTTGTATTATATGCACAATATGTAGAATAAACCCATCGGTACAACATTATTAAAATAATACTAAATTTTAGATTATTATGAAAATTTTTTAACCTAAATCCATTAATCTTTTAAATAAACAAATATAAAATAAATTTTTTTAAATATATTTGAATTATAATAATTATAATATAATAATGAATAAATTTTTATTATAAATTAATTTATATACTAATTTTACGAATATGTTTTTATACAATTTTGTTAACATTAACAAATGCACATGGTTAAATAAATATATTGTGTGTCATACCAGATTAATGAACTTGAAATAGAGTATTTATATGGATTTATTTTTATGAAAATGAAAATAATATATGAAAATATGCTTGATAATTTCACTTCTTTGTGTCTCTTTTTAAAAATTAATTTATTAATTGATGCTCATTCAATCTTCTTCAATAATATCAAAATAATTGTGAAATTCTTCTAAATAAAGAGTCACATATATCATAATATATATTTATTACACAGGACTTATTGATTAAAAGAATAATACATTCTATTTGTAATATATCAGTAGATATATGAATTTTTAATATTAATATTATTAGGTGGATAAGTAAAATAATGAAACAAATGTATTTAACATCTTTTTTTAATTGAATTTGTTTGTAATCTTTATTAAAAATTTGTATTTCCTAAAATTCATAAGTTTAATATTCGTATTGGAAATGATTTTTTCTCTCGAATAACAAATGAACAAATTCAGTTTTACATTAGAATATATTATTATTAATTCAATCGAAATTTATAATTATATTTATTAAATATTTACTATATTATAAATTAATTAATGTAAAATAGAGTTTAAAAAATTATACATAAAAGAAATAAGAATACTTTAATCTAGAACTCGATAATAGTTTTTTCATTTTAATGATGCAAATTAATCTTAACATATTCATTTCTATATACTAAAACTGCAGTTATTTATAAAAATTAATTAATTTTTAATTAATTAGTATACATACTTTACGTGTAATAGTTTATTGGGGAAGGATTAATTGGCCTATTAACAATATAGTTGATATAACCTATGTGATCAAAAACATCTACATATATATCAGGGAATCCTATACCGCACGGAACAATAGAGGAAAGTATACCGACAAGTTTTCCATGTTTAATCAGTGGACCACCGCTATCACCCTGTAATATAATAATTTCATTTTATTAGAACTATGTTGTGCGAAAAGTTAATATGTTTTGACTTTACATAGATAATTTTATTAATGATTTTATAAATAAGGAGGAAAATAAAGCGGAAGAGAGAGAGAGAGAGAGAGAGAGAGAGGTTAGAGAATGAAGAAATTTCATTCATATACTAGTGTAAATGCCCATTAGTTATCAAGTTATGTAAGTATTGTGATTTAATCTCTAAGCGTTTCATCTCATTAATAATGTTATGAATGCAAGAAAGTGATGATCTATATGATCCGGAGTGATGTTTGGTGTAATTTATCGTATTTAATTACAGATAATGAGATATGTAGAAAAGTAGATGGACAATGGACATAGAGACTATGTCCATTATCTAAACTATGAGAAATCTAAAATACCATACACGTGTAAAGAAATGACAAGATTCTGATGAAATCATTAACGAAAAAATTAGTCATTCGTACGGTGAGAAAATATATCGAAATATCAAATTAGGTGAAAAAAAAAGTTTGACAATCATTCACACAGCGAAATAGTGTTGTAAATAAGATTTATAGAGTTTGGTTTTCAGATAAAGGTATAACGTATATAAAAGAAAAATTACGTAGGATTATCTTTATACATAATTTATCTTTGAAATCGCTATCAAGTACATAGAGCAATGAAAATCTGGTTTGTAGAAGGAGGATTTGGAGTAAAGGAGACAGTGGTCAAGTATTATGAGTCAAAAGAATATAAAGAATACAAAAAAAAATAGGGTGAAAGAAAATATAAAAATGGACTGGTATTTACTCTTTTGAACGAAGTAATATGCTCGATATAGTATGAAATTACATAAAATGCAAAAGCCGAATGCAAGCAGCGTGAGTATAGTTGCGAATGAAGATTAAAATAATAAAAGTGAATGGATACCTGAGAAATGAATTATTATTATCGGTATAGAAGTAAGTATTATATGAAATTTATATGAGACTCACAATGATATTTTTATGAGAAATTTGAATCGAACAATAAAACTAATGACAAAGAATCAGTGAGTACTGATATTTAGAATATATTATGATACATTGTTGACTGAATAGATAATGACTAATCATATAATGAACTGCTTATATTTGTCTATGAACAAATTAGTAAAAACATTTATTTCCTTATATTTCACTCTCTATTGATCTCTATTTAACTCTAATCTCAGTTATAAATTAAAATTTTCTATTAAGAATAATAACTTTTTAATTATTAGAATAAAACTTATTTAACAAACAAATAATATTTTAATTTTGAAAAACTTACGATGCATGCACCTCTCCCAAGAGGATTTTTTGTACAAATATTGGTAGGATGAACAGTCCGAACGAAGAAAGTTTGACATTCTTCTGAAGAAATCACTTCTGTTGAAATTTGTCTTAATTGATTAGAAATTTCTAATGATCTGGGGTGTACCTTCCCCCACCCAATGAATGTAGCAACACCATCATAAGTTATGGCTTCCGTTGGAAGTGGCACATTTCTTTGATAATCATCATATACAATTACATTTAATAGCTGATAACAAAAATCAATAGAATAATAAATTTAATTTGATTGACTTTGCTATTTTCATTTAGTGTGATATAAAGTATAATATAATTTATTATTTTATATTTCGTAAAATTTTATAATCCTAAATTTTGTAATTGAAGATAGAAATTATTTTTAAGGAATTAATTGAAGAAAGTAGATAAATGCTATTACACAGAAATATGAAATAACACATAAATATACGCATATTTCCCATAAGTTCTGTCATAAGATAACCAATATGCCTAACCCAATGCAAGTAAAAAGATTTAGATATTAAAATGAAATTATTATTTGAAAAGGTAATTTTTATTTATTAGCTAATATAATTAATATTCAATTAACATATTCTTCCAACATGTCAAATAAATTATTTTAATTTTATATGCATTTTTCAACAGTGTTTAATCATATAAAGCAACTACGATGTATTGAATTTGAAAGGCTATTTTTTAAACGATCATCTGCGATAGAAATAAATTCTAAGATAATAATAAGAAAAATTAGAACAATAACACCATTTTAATTTACCAATTTATTATAACCAGATAAGATTGTGTATGTTTTATTCGTAATTATTTGATCGTAATTATCTAGAATTATTCTTAACGCTTAAAATAGAACTTAAAAAATCTATATAATATATAACTATAAAAGTTCGGCTTCACTGTTTCAAATGCATGCTTCACTTTTGTTCTATTTTACTTACTCTTTACATTTTGAAGTATAACAACATTTGAAGTATCAATTAATGAATTTTCTGTTATCGTTTGAAAAAATGTTGAAATTTGTATTTAATACATTTCTTGAATGTCACATTTTACTAAATAAAAACTTGTATGATACTTATCTTGGTTTATAGCCATTTAGGTTGTCTCAATTATATTATATATATGACGCTACATATACAATGTTCATATATGCAATCATTTTTATAAACTATTATTGGATTATTGTTTAGATCTATTATATTTTTTTGTTTGGATTATTACACTCTAGTTGCTGAGTAATGGGTATTTATTCGTTTCATCACTCTAAACATGCATTGATTAATGTTTGCATTCTCTAAGTAAACTTCAAAAATTCAACAAGATTATTCTTTTTTTTTTTAAATCTTGAATATTTTTTCTCGCATCTTCCTACATCAATAAGGAAGCTTTAACATATTCAACTCTACAGTCTGACTCTTAAATATCGTTTTGACGTAACTGAATAACATCTTCTATAATTTCAATTTGTCTGTAATTATTTCCCGTGAGTTGAGTTCCGTATGAATGAAATACATATATTATAAATGTACTAATATTAATTTCCTTTTATAATCTTATGTATATCTTTTAGATTTGATATGCAATGTATAAAATTTTATTATTCGGTCATAAATATGTATATATATTTTTTCTATACAGTTTTATACTCGAAACCAGTTTAAAGAAGCAGCTCAGCTTAATTAGTAAAAATTGCTTCACAAATAGTTTAAAATAATCATACGGTAGAAATCCTTATAAATTAATTATTGTATTCTTACGTAAATATTTAATGGTGATAAATGTTTAACGCCCTGTCATTCAAATTATTTAATAATTCTAGTAAAAATATTGCAGAATAAGCAAACATACGTATTTATAGCTCAATTAAAATGTCTATACATTTCTAATACTGATAAGAAAATTTTATGAAAAATAATTGTTATTGAAATTAATAATAATCACTATAAATATAATGAAATGAAAATATGCCTGTCGGTACGATTTAAGTCATAAAAATGGTACCGTTTTATATATAATTACCGATAGTCTTGTATTAGTGACATCTATATATATAAAATAATGAAGAATAATATTTATACAAAAAAAAGGTTAACATATGTGTGATAAATAAACAAATTTGTATACTAATCGAAGATAAATGTAATATTAATAGTATAATGAATGAATTTACGGATTTGTACTTTTTTGTAATGTCATGTTTGATAGAATATTTGGCATAATATAATATAGGATTATATTATTCAATGTAAAAGTAGAATTAAATAATTTATAATACCCTGAATGATAAGCGCCATTTATGATTAGGAAAAACAGACATATTAATTTGCTATTATTCCTGTATTATTCCAAAGAAATTCATTTTTGCATTGTTTATAACGTAAGTAGTGAAAACACGTGTCAGAATATATGCATACTGAAGAAACCTGAATAATAATCTCGTAGTAATTACAATGAGATGACAGATATATCAGATGATTACGAATTATTGTCGAAAATTCTAAAAAACAATGAAATAATTAATTTGTAGCTACATTTACAAATCCACCAACCCAGATATTTATTAACGGAAGAAGTACCTAGAATATATATTATACAGATAAATATATTATAAACATAAATTTATATATATTGAATACATAAAAAGTTAAATATATATATTTTTAATTATGTTCTCAACAATTAACTTTCTTAATTGTAGACAGATATACTTATGCCGAATAGAGTCTTTTTACGAAAGAAAAGAAGCGTAGGTTAATATATGAAGAAGGATTATTTAATATTAGTATTCAAGATAGTACGCACATAATACAGGTAGATTAAATTGTAATGTCAATCGTATTATATCGTTAAATAATTAAATTGTAATGTCAATTGTAATATATCGTTACTAAAACGTATATCCAAAGTATTTACTCGAATTACAATTTTTCGACAAAATAGTTACTGCTACTCTTATATACATACATTGTTCATTATGTATTTCGATTATAATATTATCAAATTTATCAGTATGTAAGAGTATTTCAATAATCATTTTATTGCTTGGTTAAAATATTAAAATTTCAGTGATAAATATCAGCAATTAGGATGCAGTACAGATGCGCAACAATATCTAATTTAATAGGAAGTAATAGTATTCATAAGTATTTTAATATCAAATGCATTAATGATAATACCATTCAATATATTTTTTGTACTTAAAAAATGTTATCACCTATAATCACCTATAATTGTTAAAAAAATACACGTGTCATTTATTAGAAATGAATTAGAATTGTTTCTATATCTAGTGTTATTTGGTTAACGATATTTACAAAATACTGAAAATTATGTTGACAATCATTTCATTATTTAGATCATAAATGTTTAAATTATAGAAAAGTCATATTTACATTTACATTATTATTATATTCATAGATGTTGTTCATTTACTTAAATTGTATTAGTATATTCGTTCGTAATATATCGTATTAGTATATTGGTACATTATCCATTCATTTACAATATATGAATATAATTATAAATATATCAATAATATTATACTGCCTGAGAGAAAAAATATTTTTTATCAATTCGTGTTTCATGGTCAAATATAATTTGGTAATTATACTAATAGAAATATTTTTACATTAATCAGCATTAAAATGCATTATGCATTAATAGTAGATTGGTAGTTTCACATAGTTTTTGAAATTTATAATTTCGAACTTCGAATAATTTCAGTTGTTATTAAACTATAAATAGCATGTATTTATACATTTCTAATTCAGTTGCGATTTATTTTTCCTATTATACTGATTGTACATAAATAAAAATTCCGTAGCATAATTTTAAAGAAACTCATCGATACAATATCTAATTAATGATATTATTCTGAGTATCATTACTGAATATCTGGCTCTAAGCTAAATAAATATATCATTTTTTGTGACTTGAAAATGACTCCTTTCCAGATCAAGGTGTCATGATTAAAACATTTTCATGGTAAAATCTTAATAATCAAATTTTAAATACGTTAAATTGTAATTACATAATTCACTACTTGTAAGTAGAATAATTTTATCGTCAAATATTCAAAGTTAAAAAATTCAAGCTAAAAAGATATTTATCGTTGAATTATAAGTTATATGTTTTAATAACTCCTTATATACATATCAAAATAATGGTGGGCGTTTATAAATTCGTATTTTCTGACTTTGTTCCTTTAATAATTTAATCATACTATATAATTTATTGTGCATGGTTTTTCTATATAAATATAGTTTTCTTAAATATACTTCAACTCACTACTTGATTATATGCAATAACATAGTTATTATTAGAATTATCCAATTACTGCTTATACAAATAATTGATGTAAATGGAAAAACATTATTAAAAAAATTCATAAAAATAAATATATATAGTTTAACCCTATAACCCTAGAGAATGTATGGCGAGAGGGAATAGTAATAAAATTAATAGGCAGAGCTTAAAATTATTAGAACAAGGCAAGTTATGAAAATTGACGTCGAGTCCTGTCGTAGTTGTGGGGATTACAAATTATCATGTATAGAATGTTTTTTATTAAATAAAACCTTGTACGCTTTTTCTCAAATAGTGCTCACTTTTTCGTATATGTATTCTAAATACATTATTTTAATTTTCAAATAATATTTATTTAATAAATATTTGATTCTGTATTTAATAATAAAATGTGCTATTTTCTTTATACATTTAATTTTTTGCATTATAATTCTTAGTATGTTTTCAAAATTTTTCAAAAACAAATTTAAATTTCTAGAAAATTTAAATAAAAATGTAAAATTGATGATACATTTCCGAATGATGTTTAAAATATAATATCTCTGAGGTTTAAATTATAATAACGTACCGTAAGAACAGCGATATCATGTACCCATGATTCTACGTCTGGTGGTAAATGTGCATATGCAGGATGTATATCAACATTCAAAATTTCATAAAGTATTGCTGAAGCTGAATTTACAGAGCTACTACTCATTTGAACTCTCATAACATCATAATAATTATATCTGTCAGCTACGCAGTGGGCTGCTGTAAGCACATGATGATTACTAATAATTGCACCCGCGCAAACGAACGAATTATCAGTGATTATTTTTATTGCCACTTGATATGGATATTCGGTAATATCAACTATGCGACCACTAAGTAATCGATCGCGTTTCGCCAATCCTCCTACAATAATAAAAAGCAGTGTCTTTAATAAATAATTTTATAATTATTTATGATTATATCTTTATTATAACAAAATTTTAAATATAATGATTTTTTAAGTGAAAATGTCTTGTATATAACTAATAAATAGTTAAAAATAACTATATAATTAAAATAATGTGTTATTTACCAAGCTTTTTTTCTATGAAAGTATCAATTTAAATAACTATTTATACTGAACTAGTAATAATGAAATTTCTAGTTTTATTACTCTCATTAAAATCATTATAATTATTCTTTGACTCCATTTATGAGAAGTAATATTAATTATTAGACTTATTTTTAATTGAAATAATTATCTACTTAGGTGTATAAGCAATTGAATAATAAAATCTTAGGTGGCTGCTTCCTTATTCACTTGATACATGTTTATAAATTCATTGGCTTTAGAAAAATATAATGAAACATATTTTAACTTACTGAAATAATATTAATTAATTAAATAAGAAGCATAAGAGTAAACTATGAATTTTATGAAAAAAATTTTATTCCTATATATATATATATATATACAAATATATCCAGTAATAGTATTATTATATCCCAAGTATTAACTATATTATTTTTATTGAATGTCCATTATATAAATTATTGCCTTAAACTTACTTTATCTTAAGCTGCTATTAAAATAAAAAATTATTATTTTACATAGAATTCAATATAAGATCAATATATCTGTAAATCATTTGCTTTTAAAATATGTCAAATTATAAGATATTAAGCATAGAAATAAAAAATTTGATAAAATATAAATTATAGTATCAATAAATTAAAAAAAAACTCAATCAGGATTTAGTATGGTTAAACATGAAATTTAAAAGAAAACTATGTCTTACAATATCTAATGTAATTAAATAGATTTTTTAAAATAAAATAATATAAATTTATTCACCAGTAATTAATGCGATGCACAAAAGAATAATAAGTTTCAAAATCATTATAGCGTCTTAGTATTATTTACTAGAAATAAATTTGAATTTTGCTGCTTTTATAATAAAAGTGATGTCGTAATGAAGATAACAAGACATTCCTAATTCAATATTATATTAGTCATTTTTTCATAAATTTTTATCAAATTTTAATCAAATAGTAGGTATAAATACGATTTTAGTCTATAGTTTAATAACCCAAAACATAATAAGGCAAATATGTTTCAGTAGTATTCACCTTACAGTAAGCTGAGATTTTTGCTGAATTGCAAACATAAAAATATTAATACTACAGGAACATAATACTAAAAAAAAAAATTGAAAATGTGAATAAAATGGCAAAATTAAGAAAGAAATTAAATTTAGTTCATAATAGTATGATAACCACAAAACATATTGTCTAGAAAGAAAAACGAAAGTCAAATGGCAATAATAGAGAAGAGTAGATAACGTAGTATAACGAAGCATCCCAACATAGAATATTCTATTTCAACGATCTAAACGTTACTCTGAATAAGGTCCTCTTTTTTGTTTAGAAAGAGAATCATCCTTCTTCGTTTCAGCGATTGAAATTTTAGATGAATATCTTATTAAATATAGATAAAAGATTATGCGATTACAAAATTACAATCCCGTGATATTGGCAAATTCATCTAAGGGAGAAAATGATTTTAAAATATATTAAGACATCCAAAAATATTTTACAGAAAAATATAGAAAATGCTATAATTATAAAAGATGGTTATGGGCTTAATGAATTAAGGAATATATAAAAAAAAATTTTTTATTGCTGCAGAACCGAGTTCAAGAATTTTTATCCTGATCGATGCCAGTTTTCATGTTTTTCTGGATTCTGATATAATTCTGGATGGATGATCCTTAATTTTTTTATAGAAAGGGTAGATAACTATGTCTAAATTATAGATTGATAGAAAATTTGACGAGATAAACATATTTTTTCAGATAATATAATCTTGTAATATATTATAAAAAAACGATAAAATAAAGTCATTACAATGAAATTACAAGAAAATGACAGATTACAATAAATTACATATTATAATAAATGATATATAATATAGTGAAATTATATAAATTATACAATGTGTCGTCGAAAGCTTACAACTAACTTATACTTAACATATAAAAATATTGTGATTTTATATCTAAACTAACTCTTCTAAGTAATTTACAGTTAAATATACGAATAAATTTAAATTTAATTCTCGAACTATCGAGATTAAAAATGCCATGTTTAGAGTATTTCTTTTTGGGAGTAGTAATTTAATGACTTGCTATTCGAATGATTGATGGTTCTGGTTGATAATGTAGATCGCTGTATGTAATGAGTAGAGTAGAATAGCATTGTAAATCTATAATTTATAAAATTATACAATCTTTAAAAAAAGCTAAAAACAAACCTGTCAGATCGGAAACAAAGGAATTGTGGTACCCTCGTATATTCTGCTTTCATGCAATTTACAAGTTTTTCTTAATAATAGTGTAATTATGGTAGGAAAACTTGTAGGAAAACTTATGCATAGGTTGTAGCTATTGTAGCATTGTTTCTGAATTGAATAATTTGCACTTACCCTTAAAGGATTGAATTCATTCGTTTTATAGAATAATATACTAGAATTACATTATTTTTTCAAAGAGATTGTCTCGATATATATTTAACAAATCTAATCAGTTTACTATTAATCTAATAAAATTTTCATTAAATATGTTGCGTAACATAATTTGTATAAGTAGCTGTATAATATCACTTGTATTAAATAACATAAATAAAGATTATAGGTATACTTCAATTATACAAGGTTGGTGAACAAAATACCGAATTTTAATTACTATAGTGTAATATTATTATATTGATATCTATTAGCAGGATTTTTATATCATTATCTATTATATTTTTATCTATTATCTATTATACTTATTTATTACATAAATAATATGAAACCCGAAATATTAAATGGTTCATATATAATATTAAATGTTAATTTTTGTATGAAAGTACTGTTGAAATCTTAATTTCGCTTCTTAATCTTTTCTTATACTATATACATGGATTACATGAATTTTTTGTTATCATATTAATTATTGTATTTTATTAGACCTCTGATATTTTATAACCTCTGATATAATATAACAAAAGTAATAATCAATAAAAAATTAATCAATATAACAATTATCCAAATTTTAATAATTTTCCCAGATATCTCGTAGTATAATAAATTTTTTATATGTTTTAATTTTCTTATTAAAATAAAATTAAAATTGCTTCGCTACTTTTAATAATTTACTATTTAAAATTATATTAATATTGTTAAATTCTAATTTTTTAATATTTTTTTAAATTAAAATTATTTAGTCACATATTGTAAAAAAACAATTATATTAATAATAATAATAAGTGTATTATAATTTATAACAATTTTTAACATTATAACAATTATAAAAACGATTATATTTTGAATAACATGAATTCAATTGATTTTATGTTTTAATGAAATATTTTTCATTTTAAATGTAGCCAATTACAATAAATAAGTTTTAGCAGCGAATTGGTCTTAAATAATAAATTACAAATAAAATTTGGGCAAAGTGACATAATTATTTTGTTATAATTTTCAGTTTAGTTATCTTCTATACCGTTACATAAGAACATTATAAAATTATATATATATATATATATATATATATATATAAATCTTACTCAATATATTTGGCGATATTACCAAAAAAAACTTGTTATACATCAGTACAGTATCTTTGACCGATAGTGATAATCAATAGTTATAAAGATCATAAAAGATTGATACAATATTATTTATTTAAAACTATGAAATTTATAAAACACATATAATGAATAATTTAATCAGCACTACGCATGACTAATCAACACCTTGGTTTAGTGAAAGAAGAATGGGTAACAATATTCCATAACTTAGTTTCTTTAAAAATATTCATTTTTTTAATATTTATCTTCCAGATAAATTTCTACATTCGAAAAATTTGTATTATCCTTATATAATTCGTTAAATTGTAACAAAACGAACATATTACTATAAAAAGAACCGATTGTAATACAATAAAATAATTATGTTTTATTATATTTAATTATATTTATTTTATTTTATTTACATATATAGAATTATTTAAAAAATAATAATGGTATTATACTATAATAATATTATACAGCAATGTAGTATCGAAATATTATAAGAGTATTATATTATTATTTCTCAAATTTTTTAATGTGATAACTGACTTTTATTTATTTTATATACTTCCATTTATGTATAATATTCTTATTTATAACATTTATTTTATAATCTTCCATTAAAATATAATTATGTATCTATCTAAATTTATTATCTATTACAGAAGAGCATTATTATTTAGTATATAACGTAATAATATGTTAAATTATTAAAATGTTGAATAATGTTAATATCATTAATCTGAATAAATAATAATAAGCCAATGAATAATCCAAATTAATTGAAATTTTGATTTCAATGTGCTTAGAGTAAAAAATTTTGAATGTTCGAATTAATGAAATCTAGATAGGAATAAACATTTGTGAATACATCAGGGTAACCCTGGGCGCATGGAATAACCCACGACTGAATGCCAATAAGTTTTTCATTGGCAACTACTGGACCGCCACTATCGCCCTGTAAAAAATTTACACACATGTTTATCTACTCAAATATATATTAAATAATTGCACACAAATGATCAGTGATAAATTTTTGTAATTTGAAAAGATTAGTTGAATATTATAAAAGCATAATATAGATAAATATGGAAAGCCTTTTTTATATTTATTTTCGTAATATATATAAATGTTTACAATGTAATAGGAAAATTGAAAGAATATTAAAGAAAAATAATAACTGTAAATGAATACATATATGCTATATTGATGCATACAGTTATTATTATTATTATTATTATTATTATTGTTATTATTGTTGTTGTTATTATTATTATTGTTATTATTTATCTCTGCGTTCTACATTACTTAATAATGATAATTATAACTCTATTTATAATATATTGAAGACTTACATAACATCCGCCGACTCCTGCACCATAAAATGTGCAATCTTCTGTCGGATGAATCTTTTTGAAAACAATAATACTATTTAACAATAGTACTTTATAGTCTTAAAATAATGTTGTAACAGTACTGTCATTGTATTTTTAATTTTTTATATACCGTGATAATAGCGATATCGTGAATCCATGCTTTATTACTCGTTATTATATCAATGAATAAAGGATGGATTTTAATATCGGCAATTGTTAAAGCAATATAAGAAGTGGAATAAGGATTTCTCGTTCCAATGTACACTGTTAGAGTATTAGAAGAATTTTTTAATGAATGTAGGCAGTGAGCTACTGAAAGAATATGGTACCGACTGACGTTTACACCGCCGCATAAATGTAAAATTTGACTATCAATTCTTATTTTGACACTTGATATGGATGAACAATGGTATGTGAATCCCGACCGCCAGCTATCTTGACATTCTTTGCCAGTGCACCTATGAAAATTCCTATTTCATATATATTTGAATACTTATTATCTTATTTAGATATACGTTATTTACAAATATATTAGATTTGTAGTATTGAGTATGTAACACTTTCAGAGTAGTTATAATATCAATGCAAAATAATATATTGAATACTATTTAAAATATGAGTAGAACAGATTTTAAATTTTCAATAATCGATTGACTACATAAATTTTACGTAATATTACGAAATAATAAAATAGAATTTCGACCCACTCAGCTTATAAAAATTGAAAAAAGCAAAAGGGCATAGAAAATTGAAAAACTTCAATATTAATTTATACAGACATTGAGAAAAATATCTTGACTCTAAATTAATTTAGTTGTTAATTATAATTATGATACAATAAGGATATATTATACATAGATTATTTTTTGGAATTGTAAAATAATGTATATTTTAATTATAATATTTATAATAATATCTAATGAATAATATTTATTAGAAATGAAATATATGCAATCTAATGTTTATATAACCTAATCTGATATTTAAAAATTTTTAAGTTATTATTTGATTTATTTCTTTTGAACGTATAAAATTGATTGAAATTACTTTTTTGAAATTATATTATATGTTATATAAAATATAATTTTTGGTAGCAACAATAATAAAGTATTAATTACATGGTAAGAATTTTAATTGATTTTTATGTATTTAGATTTATGTATAATTATTATTACATATTAAAAATTTAAATGAATAATATATTAAATACATAATAAAGATATTAATTATAATTTTGATGCTAATAAACTTTAAAAATTTCTCCATTTAGATTTATGTATAAATATTTTATGCTTAGCAAATGATTAAATTTAACATGAAAATGAAAAATACTTCGTACTATTTATCGAATTGTTTAACATAAATTTTAGTTACCATTAAAATAAATAAAATAAAATAAAACAAACCGTGGAATAAAATAAAATGATAATTCGTAATCTCATGATTCTGTTTGAATAACATTATATAAAATAGATATTTTATTAGATATTTTATATTTTATTATTATATTAGTTATTAAATAAGATTAAATAACAGCGAACCAGCGAATAAATAATGCATTAAATAGTGCATAATATCAGACGGTAGTGAATTCTATCAGTTTGTTAATTCTGTGTCAAAACTGAATAATATTATTCTATAAAAAAGAAGATAATAATAACCTATTCCACAAGTGATAAAATATATAATAGTAATATGATTTTTAATAATGCAGTTTTATCTCTCTATTTGTAAGAAAATCTTTGTAGTTCTAAATGTTATAAGATATTTAAATATATTAATCATATCTAATAAACAGCATTATGCTTATATTCAGATTAAATTTAATATTGCAATACATATCATCATTTTATAATATCAATGGACATAAATATTTGAATGTTTGTTAAAGCAGTACCGTACAATATTCAATCAATGTTTGAAAAATAATTGTTCGAAATTGACGTTTCAATTATATTTGATGCAGTTATAACTAAATTAATTTTCTTTTTACATGTTATTTACATAATTCAGAATGAACAGAATTTTTTAATAAAAATCTAATCTATATATATTCAAATTTTATTATAAATGAAAAGAAATTATGTATTCATTTGTTATCATGAATACGACAAAAAGATAACATAAATGTGATAAAAGCATATTACATAATAGTATGATCGTTTATTTATTGTATATTTGTCAAGTGAATAATGTATTTTGAACTCTAACTTATTCTGGTATGTACATAATAACATATTATATACTTGTTATCATATAATTTGTATTATAAGATAATAACTTAATCATTGAAAAGAGATTTTGTATGAACATATATTTTCAAATAATAATTTTTACCATTGTGTATATTAGATTTAAGCAAGTACTTAATGATTGGGAAAATATATAATTATATATATTAGATTTTTTATATTTTTTTTTATTTCATAATGTTAATCTTATCTATATTTTTTATCATGTTTTTAAGTAATGGTAAATATTCAAAATGTTCAAGGGATTTATTGCGTTGTAATTGTGTATGCTTTGGATCACACTCAAAAAGGATACGAAAATGATAAAAAAAAGTTACAACATATCTTTTTAAAAATCAGCATAAAATGAAAAAATGAGTTTCGGATTAAAAGTGCCGGAATATTTAACATACACTTTAAGATAATGTAATGTTATGGATTGGAAGGAACTATATTATCTGTAATTTAGAATGTATGGAAATTTAAATATAATTAATTAAATATAAGACTTTGTAATTATTACATTAATATTAAATTACTACTTAAGTCAGTATTTCAGGATAGCATTAAGTGTGCGTTAAAGGAATTGAAGAATAGTTGGTATAGATATTCGATATTCATTGAATTTCTATTATACGATAACGATCATTTTCGAAATGTACTTTTCTCATATAAATATCATGTGACTAACCCAGTTGCATATCTATGTTTGATGTTACAAGACTTGATAGAAAAAAATTTATAATAAGTAATAAATGGTAATTCGTGAATTTTAAAATGAAATAAAATTTTATAAATATATGATAAATGAATTTTTTAAAATATTTTAAAAATGGAAAAAAGCAATATTTGTGAATTGCAATGAACGTTAATAAATTAGAATTAAAAATAAATCAGTTATTTTTCAACAAATAGATAATGTAGTTAATTAATTTTTGGAAACAATTGTCTTTTTTAAAAAAATGAACAATTTCAGTTTTTAGTTACTTAAAATTAAAACGTTTGTAATAAAATATGTCTTTAAATTTATCAAAAATAAGACGATATACTTTATAAATATTTTTATTTCTAATTTAATACAGAACAGGTTAATCTATAATATCGTTTCTATAATATATCATAAAATAAATTTTATTTGAACTTACAGAATATATAAATAATTCGTATATTTGTTTTAGTGTAGAAATTTATTTTAATAGTTAAAAAAACATGAAAATACAATAAAATTATCTTATTATACAATCTACGACAAATCTTATTATACAATTATGATTTCCATAAATTATTATATTATTTATAACATACAATATGTTTATTACTTATTCAAATAATGAATTGAAATTTACTAATATGATATTTTTTGTTATATAAATTTATCATTCATTAGTTGTTTATACTTTCTTAATTTGTTAACTACATAAACGAAAATCTTAATTTTATAATTTAAAAAATGAAGATTGTCCTATAATAATCGTTAATTGTAGTTTCAATAACCTTACATAATTATTAAAATCAATGTTTTCAGTCTAATAAATTCTGATCCAATTATTAAATTTTCAATTGTAAATAGATTAATTAATTTTTTTTCGAAATATTTTTCGAATCAATAATTTGAATAGTAATCAGTAGTGATTTCAAGAGTTTCAATAGTAATAATTAATATTCGTTTTCTTTTTATAATAGTTACTTAAAATAGAAAAATAAATAAATAAATAAAACATAAATTTCAAAATTAATTTAAATGCATTAGAAAATAGAATTTAGAAAATATACAATTTCAACCACTCAGATTATTAGTGAATAAATACGTAAATCTATGCAGATGGTAAACATGTAAACCAAGTTCATGAAATCAACTTTCAATTTTCCTATAATTTTGTTTGATTTGAACTTTTATAATTCTTGTATTAAACTTAAATTTTTAGGTACATTATATTAGTACAATAAATTATAGATGGCAAGTTTGAGGAACTTTGTAACACTGATTTAAATTAAATATGATAATATGATAATTATACGATAGGTAGTATAAATTGCATTCTTTCTTGTTCTTACGTTACTGTATATATTTTTTATATTACAATTAACTGTTTTAATTAAATAATTAACTATTTTTTCTACGTTGTGAGAATAATGGAATTTATGTAATCTATGTAGGTGTAAACGTTAGTGTATACATCGGGTAATCCTTTAGCGCATTCAATAGCGTATGAAGCAAGACCAATAGCTACGTTATTAGAAACTAATGGGCTACCGCTGTCTCCCTGTAAAATATAATATAAACGAATGTTAATTTCAATTGAAACTTTTGTTTGAATTTTATTTTAAGTAGGAAAATAAATAAATAAATAAATAAATACGTATATATATATATATATATATATATAATCATAAACATCTTCATAGTTATGAAAATGAAATAATAATAACAGTAACAAAAAACCTTAATTATAACAATGATGTGAGACTATGATATTATGGACTTGTATATACTTTTATAATATATTATAACTTACTGTACATGCACCTACTCCTACATTCTGGTATGCACATATTTGTTCTTTATGAACAAATGGAATAGCTTCTTGACATGTTGTTGAGTCGAGAACTACCATCCAAGCCTTTTGCAGTTGATCAGACATTATATTCGATTTATGAAACATAACTCCCCAACCAGCAACCATAGCAATAGCACCATTTACAACATCTACCGTTGGAAGATTTATTTTTTGTTGTAGTGCATTGAATTGAATCATTTCATTAATCTATGAATATAACTATAATTTACCAAGCTTGTGATGTATGATTTATATACAAATACAATTATTAAATAAATGTAATTTTAGTAATTGCAATATCGAGTTCTTCTGTTATGAAAGTGAATCAAGAACGGACAATATATATGTATTATGTTATTATTATTATTATTATTATTATTAAAAAATTTTGTTAGGAATTTTGTGAAAATTTGTGAAAATTGTATCAAAGTAGATTTTTTACCAATAATATTTTGTTAAATTCAAGTAATATAATACATCGGTTTGATATGCATACTTTGAATCTTGAATAGCAAAATATATAAATGTAAACTTACTGTAATAATTGCAATATCATGCTGATATTTTAATGTTACTTCTCCTTTATAATCCGGATGTATATGCACTAATTTTATCGTGTATGGCATTATATTAGTTAATACAGAGCTGCTACTTCCAGAATAGATTAAAATATTATTATGAGATGCCATTTCCATGCAATGAGCTACTGTGAGAATATGATGCTGACTTATAATTGTACCACCACAGAAATGCTTATTATTTCTACTATATCTTAATGATACTAAATGTGGAAAATTTTCTATATCTGCATTTTCGCCTCCAGCAATTCTTTGCCTTATACAGAAAACACCTATGTAAATTTTAAATATCCATTACACTGCATTTATTAATTTTAATAATGATAATAAGACAATGATGGTTTTAGAATACAATATACAATTATTTATAAAAATATATAATAGGAACTTAAGTTCATAGATTAATAATAAGCAAGAATTATATTCTAATAGATGTATTATTCTAAATTAATATGTCACTGTGGATTAATGTCATAGAATAATATACATTATTAATTGACAGAGTAATATAAATATTTCTAATTAAGAAATATAAAAAGGAAGAATTTTTTAATAATTTATATTAAGGATTTAAAACTCCATAATTTATAGTTCAAAAATTAATGACGTATAAAATGGATAGTAAGAGTTAGAGTTTTCATTTTTTAAAATAAATTTATTGGTAAATTTAAACAACCATAATAGGGGATAGAATTATTGTAAGAATATACTGATAATCACATAAATTTTAATAGTAACTTTTAAGTATGTTCAAAGCTAAAAAAGAAATATCTTCAAAGCACGAATAAAATAAAAAATATAACTTAATCGGATTTTTTTCTTATTACTATTTCTATTTTTTTTTAATTATTGCTTTTTTTCTATTATTTTTATTTTCTTATATTCATAATTTTACTCATAGGATTAATAAGTTGATTTTTCGAATAAAAAATACACTGCTAAGGAAAATTAATTAGTTTTGCAAATACATAAAAAACTTAAAAAATATTCAGTATTTTCAATATAAATTGTTGTAAAATATCTAAAATATTATATATTTAAATTAAAAATAAATAATAATTTTATTTACATACTATAACCCGAAACAAAATTTTTAATAATCTTTTAAATATTATATGTGTAATAATAAGATTAAAGAATTGGTATTGAACACAAAATAAAGCTTAATTTTTTCAATATATGTTATATAAACTTTAGATTCATGACATCGCGTACTATTAAACGAAATTAAATTATAATTTAATTAAATGAATTAAATATATTAAACATTTAATATTAACTCGAATAATCCATATATTGCAAATTACTAAATTCTTTTCCACGATTTGATTAAACATACATAGTTGATATATACTGAATTTATTTCTATATTATTTTTATTTTCTATTGCTTGGATTAATATTGACTAAGAATAATTTGTATAATATCCCAAAAATTGTTTGTTGCATAATGATAATCTAATAAATGCCGGTATAAAATATATTGGAATTAATCAAAAATGAATTTAGTAATAAATTTTAATAAGAATATAAGAATTTCTTTTAATATTCTATTTTCATAATTAATAGTTACATTCTAATATGTATTTAATTCTGATTACTCTTTATGAATAATAACTGTCTAATTATGTAGAAAAATATTAATTTCTATTTATTAAATTAAAAATTAAAGTAAAAACAAGAATATATATATATATGTGTGTGTGTGTGTGTGTGTGTGTGTGTGTGTGTGTGTGTAGGTATTTATCATTATAATAAATTTATTATATTAAATTACAATCAATATTAATATATATATATATAAATTATAATTATAAAAAATTAAAAACATAAGTAAGATAATAAATGTTATTTTAAATATAACATTTTTAATTTAGCTTATTATTTTATTTTTTGAGACTATATTCTACTCTATTTTATTCTATATGAGTGTGATGAAAAAAGTCTTATAAATATATTTTAAATAATTCATTATGCGATAACGGCAATTCACATTTTACAAATTTTATATCTGTATTACTTTATATATTTCATATAATAATAAACACGAATCTTTTATACTGCAAAATATTAAAATAATAAAATATTAGTTAATGCAATTCACTGATTTTAGCACAGTCATAAATTCTTACTACCTTTAAATAAACTAAAATATCACCTGTAAAATTTTTAATTTTTTAAAAATGTTTTTGAAATTCTTAGAAATACTCTAATTCAATCATACAATGTTCATAGTTTTTTGCTAATAAATGCAATGTAGATAAATCTTAGATTTGCTTATGTTTAAAATACGTTTATTTTTTAATATCGCAACATTATTTAGTATAATTTTTAACTATATTTTATTATTATAAAAAAAATGTGTTATACATTTTTTTTTAAAAGATAACTTACCAACATTTAATAATAGAGAAAAATAAATCACAATTTTGAAACTCATTTTGGCATTTTAAGTGTCTATGAAAATTCGTTTTTGTCAATCGCTTTATATATGTATACATATCGGTGGTTGACTGATAAAATTACCATAATATTTCATTAAAGTTATTTATCTTTTATTTAATCGTTTATGTATAACATTTTCGTTTGAGAGAATGTTGGTTCATTTAATATTTGCTTATTTGTGGAATTAACATACATGTTTGAAAGAAACATTTTTTCATCCAAAATATAATGTACTAAATTCATTTCACTTACAAAAGTTCTATGCAAATAAGATTTTTATTTACTATAAATATAGTAGGTGCTTACTTCACATAATTCCGAAAGAAATGTATTTGTTAATTTATGATATGATAATATCAGTTTAACAAGAAATATTAAGTAAAGGCTGAAAAATAATTGTGTATCGAAATAATAAATAAAAATGAATATTTGTTATTTAATTAAATATTTTCATGCGTGTTTAATAAATCTATAAACAAACTTTATTTACATATAAGAATAATATTTTTACAACTAAAATAAAATCAAAATTTTTTAATTGTTCAATATTTTTAATAAAAAAAAAATAAATGGCATAAAATTTTAAAAGAAAATATTTACTTTCTGCAAAAAATCTTCATACTTAAAAAAATACAATGTAAAAAATGATATATTAGAAATTTATGTGCAAAATATATATTATTGGTTTATCAATATATACAAGCAAGTATTTTTTAGCATGTCTTGTATATCAAAATATGAAAGTCAAAAAAACAATTTTTAAGAAAAAAATTAATATAATTTTAATGTACTCATAATAATACACGACAGTTTATAAATGACTTATATAATATACTTGAAGTCAGCTAATGTATTCAAACTTGTATCTTATGTAAATAGATCATCATGAATATTCATTTTACACATGATAATGGCCATAATGATATTTTGGGCTTATATATAGGCCAATAGTTCAAAGATATAATTAAAATAATATTAGTATTTGATATGTAATTTAATTAAGAGTAGAAGCCAAAATTAATGTGTATATGAGAAGTAAAATCTTTATGAAAAAAAAATATAAAGTAATGAAAATAATATAGAAAAATTATTATATAAAATATATTAATTAATATATTTATAATTTCATATATTAATATAGTAACTTATATAAATTTGACATACTAATAAGATAATAGTATGATAATAGATTTGTATGATGGTAATATATATACACGTGACATACTTGATTAATGCTGTCTGATATTTACTTTAATTTACTTCTTCAGTATAATTGGAACATTGACACACATTTATTCATATTAAATCATACAAATTTATAATGTTTACATTTATTAAAGTATTCGGTGATAAAATGAGTATTATTATATTTATATTCATTGGCATTTATTTTTATAGTATCATAGTAATAAATTAAACGTCGAATGTAATTACACACTATAAATCACACAAATAAAGAATTAAATAAATAAATAGATATATATTTATATATACCAATGACAATTGATCATGTTTTTATATGGAATCTGTGTAGAAATAAAATATTTTTTATATTTAAACAAAAATTATAGCAATATGCTGTAATTTTTCGCTGTTTTGTTACATTGGATATAATTTAATAATCTTGATAAAAACCATATGAGATGTAATAGTATATATATTTTTCTTCAAACTGAGATTTTAAAATTGAATCTTTAAAATTTTATTGAATTTTATTGGAAAATATTTATTAAAATTTATTTAATAAAATGTAAAATTTTATTAATTCGTATTTAACTAATATTTTATTATTTCATTATTTTATGTAATTTTTAATTATATTTAATTATTCATACTAATGCTTATTTGTTTTTATGTATTATTTCAAACGAAAATAATTAAAATGTAGTGTATATTATTTGTTTTTAATTTATGTGTTTAGAATTAGACTATGGCTACCAGTTGCCTGGTGGGGGAAAGAAGTTGCGAACAAGTGGAAGGGGAGCGCATTAATTAAATATTAAACACATCTGCTTCTCGTGCTTGGTATTTCGTTTATTTTACAACTACAATATAATGAAAGGGAATCGCTGAGATCTTGCTATTTCTTGGTTGCCACCACGTGATGTCAGCATGCACTAAATGTAAAGGTAGGAGGTCGTAAGTCTCACTTCTTCGTGTAGTGCCAAGTAATGGTAACTCAATTGCTGGCCTCCTCCCTGCTATCTTGTGGTGTGGACGGGTGGGAACGGCCTGCTACAACTTCGTGCTGGGAGCATGTACGAGATTCTCATTAATATGAAACTGTTACTGGCACTTTCCGTAGCGGCTCTGCTGAGAGTGTATGCAATTGCTCGAGTAACTCGTTTTCGGCTGACTACCGCCTTGGTTGATTAGCTTTTGCCTTAAATATACATGCGGCAGCTTTATTAACTGACAATAAGGAGGCGACTGTGGTGGTTGAAACAATGGGTGTGGTCATGGTGCAATAAACAATGGATGCGATTGTGCACTTGTTTCTCTCGGAATCTCGAACATTCGGCCCGACATCAGTAATTCTATTGATGATTATTTCCTTGGACGGGGATTGGTAGTATTGCCAGTTTATGTATCGGTCTAACCATAGTGGTCGAAACAGTTTTTATTCTGATTACTCTGGTCAGCCCATCCTTGCCAGGATGAATGTTTATTACTCGAGCGAGAGACTACTTGCAAGGTGGAAAATGCTTGTCGGTGATAAGTACCAACGGATCGATCTTAATGTCATTCTATAGATGATGCCATTTATTTGGAGATCGATTGTTATCGTTGTTAATAATGCGCTTACCATTGTGACCAAAACCGTTGAACTCGTTGTCATCGCCATCGATACAGTCTTGATGTGACCAAATCATTTAGGGACGATTCAGGTATTATTGTGAGTGAATTTTTGATAAGAAAATGACTTGGTGTTAGGGCCGATAAGTCTCATGATCATCTCTCAACGGCTCTAGAGGCCTAGAGTTCAAGATTGTCTCAATCTATGATAACAGAGTAGTGATTTCTTCAAAGGTAAGCAAGGTCTCTCCGATTGTACGTCTCAGACGAAATTTCGTGGACTTCACCATTGCTTCCCATTTTCCTCCCATGTGAAGCACAGCGGGCAGATTGAATTATCATCGAGAGCTGTTTTGCGAAAGTATTGTTGCAATTCGATGATGTTCTTGGGAACCATGTGAGAATAATTTTTTGAAAAATTTATCCGGCCCAGCGACGGTTGTACCACAATCTGAGTATAATGCATGGGGAATACCTCTACAAACGGATAAGCCTCGATGAATTTTGTTGTTGTTAGTCCCTGACTACTTCAAGGTGTACAGCAGATAGTGTTTATAGCATAAAATAGTCAACCAGCATAGTCAGCACCCGTGTTAGAGGACCGTTGTAATGGTATTACTCGAGACAACGGTAATTGGCCCATCAATTCTTAAGAACGGATTCCCTTTTGTCGTGGACATGTAATGCATCGTAGAGTGTGAGATTTTACTGAAGATCGTCCGCCAAGAACCCAATATTGCTGACATATGTATGCCAACGTGAGTTGGGTGCATCCATGTAATGTTTTGAGATCTGCATGAGCATGTGATATATGATTTGATATGATTATATGATTTGAATATATCATATATCATATAAATCATATGAATATATCATATATGATTTGAAAATTATGATTGTCGTGGCAGAATTTCCGGGTGCTTTTGGTCGTATGCCAAGGATGATCTCATAAGTCTTCCTCCAACTAGGATAATTCCTTGGGCGTCGATGTACGTGGTCAGATAGTGGAATGCATGAGTAGTCGGCAAGTTTGCCTAGGAATGAAGGATTTTGATTTCGTGAGAAACGTAGGCAGCTTGAGCTATCTTTATCTAAAAAAATCCTTGAATCCCCTGATCGCATTGCTTATCGCTCAACGTCGGCTAAGTTGGCCACGAGTCTGGTGAGTTTATTCATAGTAGTTCAGTCCACCATAGTGAATGATTTTAAAGATTACTGGTCGTAGTCCTCGGGACGCACAGTATGCAGGGCTCTATGTACCGGGAATGTAATTCCATTGACATTCTACAGCAATGTCCTGAATTTGAGTGACCCTATAGAGTGATTATTGAATTGGAGAGGAATTGTTATAGATGAGATTTGACTATAATAATCACCTGAGAATGGCAGAACTGGAACGTTATGAAGACAGGCCACTTCCCTTGATTGTCCCCTTATGGGTGATATTTCTTCGGCCTTTGTGGTTGTCCTTGTTGACTCATTTAATCGATGACGTAGTCTGTTGATTGCTAATCGCACAGATGAATAATTTTTGAGTTCTTTTCCTAGCGCCGTCTTTCGTCAAGTATTGATGATTCCTTAACGTTGTCGGCCATTTTAACTCAAGATAGTTGTGCTCCTTGTGGAAGGCCTTGTGTAATTCTTCAAATTGTTCTTTTACTTCTAGGACTACTTCAATGGATGTATACAAATGAGATGACGGAAGCCTTTTTGCTGGCTCCATTATTGCCGTAGTTTGACTTCACTGAATTTGAGCTTTTAAAAGCTCAACGGGTAATCTCTCTGCAGCGACGCTGCGGGTTATACGATTTTCCCTCTCTTGAGTGATAGGTCTTCAGGAGTTGTCGCTACCTTTGTTTCCTTCTTCTCGCGATTTGGCATTTTCATGGTGAAGTATTGTAACAGAAGAACAAGAACAGAATACCTACAGCGTTGAGGAAATTCATTATTGCTTTTTGATACAGTTACCGGTGTTATAATGATTGAAACTGCAATGTTGTTGTGGTATATGATCTGAATAATGAAAATTTACTACTTATTACGCATTCTTTGTAAATATAATAAAATTTATAATAAATGAAATTTATGTTTCGTACAATATTACAAAACAGCCAATTAAATAATTTTTATTATCCGTTAAATAATTAAAATAGGAAGAAAATATTTATTTATTAAAATAAATATTAAAATTGACTATCCCGATAATATTTTTGATATTTCAAGCAGTAAACATTATATTTAATGCATAATTATGCTTTTACAGGTGATTATATATTTGTATGTGTCTGGGATCAGACTAAAAACCTCCTTATGATGGTGGGTGGAGGCTTGCTGGCAAGTAGAAGGGGCAATGCAATTATTTAATACAGTCCTTTGTGTTTGTAGTCGTTACTTTTATTAATATAATAAGTAATGAGTAATTAATAATCTATTAATTATTAGGATGAGTGTATGATATAGTGAATATATTTGTGTTTCTTCAGTAGTAGTGGTGGCGATGAGTCTGTGCGTGTGTTCTTGATGGCCTGGAGCGTGATTCCCCTTCTTCTCGGAATTATAGTCGTATGTTCGAGTTTTTCGATTAGAAGCATTCGTTGAGTCCGTTGGCTAATGTTTACCAAACAATGCTGCACGCGCTCATACCTCTCCCACTTTGTATTCCGCTTAAAACTGTTGTAATCCGTAACATTCCGCCCGCCATAATCAATTCATTGATGATTAGAATTGGTGTCTTCTGTGGGAGCTGGCAGGACTGGTAGAATGTGGGGTGGTTTTGTGATTGTGGTTAAGTTAACATGGGCAAGGAGTGTGGAGATTTCTTATAATGTCAATTATCCAATGGTATTCCTTATGTAACTTGGCAACGCTTACTATTGATACTCATTTTTTTTTTTTGTGACAGGAACCGCGTGATGGGATGGTAAGAACGAGCGTCTGGTCGCATCTTACTTGAGTTGGCAGGAACCGATGCGGGCGTAAACCGCGAGTGTAGAGTAGTGGCGGTCCTGTCGTGATGGGTCCTTGTTAACTATAAGAAGTAGTAAGGAACGAGTATCTGCGTTGCTTACGGAGGCGTGGGTGCTAGTATAGTTGTGGCATCGCTATTAGTTCCTTAGGTTGCTTGATGCTTGCCATGGCCTCCCAATGGCGATGGCAAGGTTGGAGGATAGCGATCCCGATGTGAAGAGTGCATGATTGGTACTAGCAGGGCAATCGCGGCACGTGCAACTCCTTTCACATTCTCGTGCGAACTGGATGCGCCGATAGCGCATCGGTGACTGTTACTATGACGCTATTTATCGTGACGGCAATAGGGCATAGCTTTGTCGGGTTCATTTGTTATTATTTCTTGGAATTATAGTCGTATGCTCGAGTTTTTCGGTTAGAAGCATTCGTTGAGTCTGTTGGCCAATGTTTAGCAAACAATGCTGCACACATTCATACCTCTCCCACTTTGTATTCCGCTTAAAACTGTTGTAATCCATAACAGTATGGTTACGTTAAAAAGTTATATCAATATATTTATACAGTTATACATAATATTAGAAAATAATGTAGTTTTCTTAAATGGATGCCTTTCTCACATACTTAAAGGGTAAACTTGTGGGCGAAGCATTCATGAGTGATGCTTGTTTAGGAGTCCTGCTGTTCTTTGGAGTTTTAATTGCCTTTTCTTTCTTCAAAATTTTCCATGTTTGCCATTATAATATTGTATTGCGCTGAAGAGAAATGGGAAGTCCTACATCTCCCTCTACTTCTTGTTCCTATGCTCTGGACGGTGAGTTTCTACACGCAGAAGTGGGAAGTTGTAAAGCTCCCGATGCTTATTAGTGTAGTAGCCGGGGATGAATATCCAGCGATTGAGCTATCCGGCCCGTTCCATTAGATCTGCTACCCGACGTTGCGGTTCTCCGGGTACAGTGCATGACATTTCGAATAATATCATTTTATTATGTTAATATATTTAATTATATTTCATATATTTAATATATTAAATATTAATAATTCATTGTATTATTAATTTTTTAATAATATCTTTGTGTTCAATTATTGAGGGTTTGTTTTATGGCTCGAACTGCTAATTCAATAGTTCAGTGAATTATTCTCTCGTCTTGATCACTTAATAGGAAATAATAAGCGAAAGGGCTGAAAAATATTATGTATTATGTATTTTTAGTAAAAAACAATGTTTATTATTTGATAAATTATTATAATATTGCACTATTTTTTAGAGAGAAGTTTTATTATTCTATTGTAGTAATGCGGGAGTTTCCTTGTGTTCTTGTTTATTGTAGATTCTATGGATATTACTGTGTATTTTGAAAGTTGAGGTTATGTTGCTGTTGTAACTATTAGCCTGTGTTGTCGATCATGCTCATGAAAGAGCATGAGAAGATGGTGTTTCAAATCAAGTATGCTTGGTAGAAAGAATGATCATACTTGATAGAGTGTAAGTCTTGATGGAAATTGGTGCGTAATCAATTATGTCTTTATTTATAATGAGAGCGGTAGAAAAGGACTAGTCACACACAAGAGTCATGAATGACAAGCCTTCGAGCTTCGAAGGACTTGATGAAAATGTATTTATAGTCGATTATTTTATAAACTGTTGTCTAGCCTTGACAATGTAATATAAGTATTGCGTCACTTGTGTCGACTGTTTAAGGGGCTGTACGGTGTTCGAAGTGTTAGTTCGAGAGTGCGTACTCATTCCGAATCGATTCTTTAAAGGCAGTTTTCTGAAGCGTGTTTTTGCGCGTGTGCGACTAGTTTATTTAATATAAGGAGATGTACCTTGGACACTGTCGACAAGGTATGTTGATTTTCTGCGTGGTCGGCGTGTCCCCCTTGAAGAAGTAGCTTCTGCAAGGGTGATTCAGCAAGAGAGCGAGGCACGCCGCATGCTAGCCTTATATATCCACGCGGCGGCTCACTTAGCTGGCAACATCATCATCGTCGTTGCTACACTGGAATATTACATGAGGCGCTGAAAGAAAAATCTAGATGTTTCGTGAATTCGATGAATGAAAAAATAAGACGTAATAACGATAGAAACTTCCGGGCGATGTTATTACCCGAAGATCATATAAACATTACGGGCCATTTGAAACCAAAACATAATAATTATACGAAAATTCTCGTCCAAGTGTTTACAAAAATCTGAGATCTAAAAGGCCGGCGATGCCGACAATCGGCGGTATTGAAAACTGGCTTCAATCTCGAACAGTTTGATAGTATGTTTTAAAAAAAATTCTATTTTATATTACATTTTATAGTTTCTCTAAGTTAAAATCAATATTTTATATCAGATATATATTTATATAATGAAAATAATACTATTTATATACAAAGGATATTATTATAGTAAAATTGAAATATTCGCAATATAAGTTTTGGTAGTTTGTATTTTTCGTGATTTTTATAGTTAAATATATTGGCTTTTATATTTTTACAGTCATACATATAAATTGTAGTAAAAAAATTAAAGTTGTGATATTGTTTAATGAAAAAATAAGATTAAATGTTATACTATTTATGTGGATAAATATATTATAACATTATAATAGTAAATGAATAGAATGAATAGTATTTTAGTAATTGCGATGTCTAATTTTGAATTGTAAAAATGAATCTAATAGCTAGATTCTTCAAACTCAAAAATTAAATTAATGTAACATTCTGACTAAAGTCTAACTTAGAATAAAATATCTGAATTAGGTAATAAGTATAGAAATGAAAAATATAGCTTTTAAATAAATAATAATATTCTATATCGAAATATAATAATTTTATAACAAGAATATGTATTATTAATATTTATTTAAAAAAAACATTCTTCTAAAAAAAAAGCAATGAAGAATATTAATAAACGTTATAAGAATAATATGGATAATAGTACAATTAATATTAACTGTCACTTAAATATTTTATAATAAAAATTTTTACTAATAAGTTATAATGCAATTTAAAGAAGTGTGTTACGGATTACAGCAATTTTACGCGGTAAAATAAGTGGGAGAGATAAAGACACCTGTGCTTAGGTAGAAACATTTGCGCGCCGAGTCATAAACACAATTCTACGAAATCGGGAAACTTCACTACTCAAAATAGTCGAATATTACATTACAATTCCGACTAACAAGGGCCGACAAACTCTTCAAGGCTAGATTCTAGTGATGTCACTCTAACAATCAGCTTGATAAGAGTGATCCAGAATTCACCGGAATCGCAAGCCTGTACTAGGATATTTAAGGAGACGCGCTTGACGCTCTCACGCTCTTACTAGTTCAATCAAGCATTCATCAAGATCGGATCGCTGTTCTACAGACCGATTCCAGCTCAACGTAAGCCAATCTAGTTTCGGTCACCCAACACTGCACAGATCGACTCCAGCCCAACGGAAGCCAAGCTCTCTCGGCCCATCAACGCTGCCGAGATCGACTGCAGTTCAACGGAAGCCAAGCTCACATGGCCTACCAATGCTGCTACAGAGATCGACGTCAACACATGTAAGCCACGCTATTACACACGTTCTTACCTATCATCAATGCAACTGAGATCGCCGTCAAACACGTAAGCCACGCTATTACACACGTTCTACCTATCATCAATGCAAGTGAGACCGACACTACGCACGTAAGCTACGCTATTACACACGTTCTTACGGATCGCTAATACACGGCTCACACCTACTAAGTAAGCAGCAATACCAATATGTGGTATACGGTACGGGGAATCCTCCCACCCGTCAAGCAGTGACGACACGGATATCCTCCCTCCATCAAACCGCTACAGCGTTCATCTCGCTAGCGGCGACGACAGAACCACGCTGCCCCTTATCAGTGACGTCTCACAAGCGTCCCCCACTTAGACCGCCTCAGCTCTTCACGCCAGTGGCAACGGCGGCATCATCGCTGCCCCCTACCAGTGACGTCACACAGGCATCCCCCACTCAACCCCTGCAGTTCTTCACGCCAGCGGCAAAGGCGGCACCATCGCTGCCCCGTATCAGCGCGAGTCTCCCACTACCACCACTAGTTCATAACTACGAGTAGGAGAATCAAGCACTAAGCTACCAAGAATACACTTACAGAATTCTTGTCGCTCATATTAATTGAAGAAACTCTCATCTATTCATTGTATCTTACATTCAATTCGACATCCATAGACCACTGACTATTTATTATATTTATTATATTCAATAATGGGAAAAACACTACATTCAAAGGCAGTGTTGAATTATTGCATTGTCCCTTCCACTTGCCAGCAAGCCTCCATCCACCATCACAGGGAGGCTTTTAGTCTGATCCCAGACAAAGAGCGTAAGATTTTTTTTCGAAAATGTAAAATTTTCTGATTAAATTTATATAAGGAACACAAAGGAGTAAAGGTATTAAAAAATAAGTTTGATACCAATAATATATATTAAATTTTTCTATTAATTATATATTTCAGCTAGTAACAGATTATATAATATAAGCGGAAGAAAGATTGCGCAAAGATTGGCGGCGAAGAGAAACGCCAGTTGCAAATGAAATAAAAATCAAAATGTTCTAAAGATATTACATGATATTATATTATATTATTTTATTTTCAATGTCTTCAGATTCATATAAATACATATTATTATGATCTTTATAATATTGTATAATACTTATTAATATTTAAATAATAGTATAATCATTCTATTTTACAAGACATTAAAAATATATAAATAAAAATATTTAATTATTTATATACATATTTACCACTTGTATATTTACCATTTGTATATTGAATTATTTTTTTTATTACAATTATATTCTTTTCTTAAAAATATTATTATAGTTCAATGAATTTTATAATTATCTAAATTTACTCTCCGTGTGAAAATACTTTTTTTATAATGTACAATATAATTAAAAAAATTAATAATTGAAATACAATAAAAAAAAGTTACAAATATAAATGATTATCAGTATAAATATAAAACGCCATTTGATATTTAAAGGAAACTTAAAGTTTAAATTTAGGACCTGGGTGTCGAAGTACTTCCAATAATGGAATTTATGAAATCTAAATGGGAATAAACATTTGTGAATACATCAGGGTAACCCTGGGCGCATGGAATAACCCACGACTGAATGCCAATAAGTTTTTCATTGGCAACTACTGGACCGCCACTATCGCCCTGTAAAAAATTTACACACATGTTTATCTACTCAAATATATATTAAGTAATTGCACACTATGGTCCTCAAAAAATAATCTAAATTTTGAAATTCAAACTATCAGTGATAAGTTTTTGTAATTTGAAAAGATTAGTTGAATATTATAAAAGCAAATCATATTATCATTTATAGTTTTGTAGATAAATATGAAAATACTTTTTTGTTTATTTTCAATCTAAATATGTATATAATATAATAGGCAAAAATTATATTCGTACTTAAAATACTATTTGTAATTATAAATGAATATTAAAGAAAAATAATAACTGTAAATTAACATACTTATGAAAAAAAAAAAATAGAAAATTCGAATTTGAACACTTACATAGCATCCACCGATTCCTTTTGCTTTATATAAGCAAGCTTGCGTATCATGAATTCGACGGTTAAGTTGATTCATACAGGTTTCTATGTCAATTACTGTCAGTACAGCTTTATGTATTTGGTCAGGGAACCATTCAGCTGAAAAATTCAATTTTCCATAACCAGTAATTACTGCATCACTCCCAATAACTATTTCATCAGTAGGAAGGTCTATTTTATGTTGGTATGGTTGAAATTTTATACGTTTGTCCACCTAAAAATAGAAAATAAAATAAATAAAATAGAAATATCTGATAACATTATATTAGGAAATTTAGAATATTACAATTATTAAAATATATTATTTAACTATTATGAACGTACAGTAACAACAGCGATGTCATGAATCCATGCTTCATCTTGAGTCATACGTCCAGTAAATTCAGGGTGAATATCAACCTTAGTGATTTTGAATCTGACTCCAGAATTTGCATAAGGACTATTAGTTCCAATGTATACTCTTAAGTTCGTATAATCATTGTTCATGTCATTGAAACAATGGGCTGCTGAAAGTATATGATACCGAGTTATAATTGAACCACTGCAAAAATGCTGATTTAAGTCGTAAATTCTTATTGATACTTGATGTGGAACATTATGGATGATTGTATTTTCACCACCTACTATTCTGATATCCTTTGCCAGTGAACCTATGGAAAGTAATTGTTATTTTATATATTTTTTAATAATAGATGTTTTATTTAATTACTTTAATTAATAGTAAATTCAGCGTAGATTATATAATGGAACAGAACACGTTGAATATTATTTAGATAAAGATAATTATCGCATGTAAAAATTATAAATATTGCGTGAACTATTTTTACATAATAACTAAAATAATAGGAACAAATATTTATATAATTAGTAATATGAAAACGTTTAAAAATAGTTAAAATAGTTGTATTAAATTAGAAATTGCGTTATATTAATGTATGTATTAATACAATTTATATATTCAAGTATTTTATTACGAAAAGTAGGCAAACGTTTGTACTATTTAGGTAAACAATTTATAATAAGTACTGTTAATTATTTTTATATTTTATTATACTACAATACCTGATATGTTATAAGATAAAAATGAATAAAATATTGATTTTTAATCAATCATTCAGTAACGCGATATAAAAATTAAAATAAAAATAAGTAAATTGTTTATACGTTTAAAAATATTAAATAAATATTACGTAAATTGGCACATTAATAAGAGAAACTCAGTTTCGCATAAATTATTTATATTGAATACAATTTTATTAGATAAGATATGAAATATAAAAATTATAGAGTTTTTATATTGTCATCTGACAATAAATTTGCAAAATTTCATTAGATTAATATTGACCAAATTGATAAACTACCAAAAAACATTATCTAAAACTATTTTGAAAACATTAATTGCATAGTATTAGTAATTTTTGTATGATTTTAATAATTAATATAATGTAATATATTGATACGTCTTTTTATTTTTTTATTATTTTGGATTTCATTTGCGGTAAAAGTTTTACGTAACAGCAAGTGCAAAATTTCATAAATGTAATTACATATTAAACGAATCAATAACATAAAGATAGATATTTATTAAATATATTGTCTGAATGTTTATATTATTGAGATTTATAAAACGATATAAACAATTACGTTGCAAAAAATATAATATATAAACAGTATATACATTATGATATCTACATAGTATGTTAAATAGAATTTCTATAATGATAGAATATAGGTTCTTATTAATTTATACTCAATTATTAGTAATTAAATATAAATTGTAGATAAACATTTTTTAAATAAATGTACATAATTAAAGTATTTATATGTAACTTACCAGTAAATACTACTAAGCCGAATAAAATAATCGTTAATTTCATGATTGCCTTTGAATTTCTATATATAAAAATAATTTTTTCTTTAATGCCTTATATAGGAAAAAAGGTAATAAGCAATTCATATTTGTATATGCTCTAAATTGTTATCTCAAATGTCAATGATAGCTTAGATAAATATGATAATAAGCCCAATATATATGAATCCTAAACTATAACGTTTTGCATAAATTACTTTGTTAATATAATTAAAATAAACATTAGAATAAACATGGTTAATATAAAATGGAATGAAATAAAAATATATAAAATTTCGGATTAATCTACATTTCTATAATCTAGATAAAATTCAAACTTTATAATTCTTTCAGCAAGATTTATGAGTAAAGAAAGAAAATTAAATTGAAATGTATGTGAAAATTATACTTAGAAATTATAAATCAATTATATTTAAATATTAGATTTATGAATCTTATTAATGTTAACCAGAATAAGCTGAGCCATAGTTATCAAATATGTTACATATAAACAAACCTACTAATCTTAATTAATCGGCAATAAATTTAAACTGATAAGCAGAAAAAACTTATTTAATATATTAATATAAATATCATTAAAATTTTTTATAGATATATTAATATTTATTACAATCTTAATAATTCTAAACTGCTTACCATTTATGTTATATCAAGTTAAATATTTAAAGCAACGGCAGTATAACAATACGGTACAAATTTTATAACGCGATATAAAATCTTTTTTTCATAAGTGTGAAATTATAAAGTTTTTTCTTCTTAAATTATTACATTTTTTTTTATAATTTTAAAATATTTTTTAATATAAAAATAGAGGCCGAATATAATTTAATTGGAAAACTAATGAAAGTTTTAAGAACAGAATGTATTTGAGAATTTATTTTATTAAATTATTTACAATCATTTTATTCTGCAGATTGTAATGTAAAACATTTTATAACATGATTTTTATCGTAACTAAAATATTGTTCATACTAATAACATTTACTTAAATATGTTTAAAAATATCATTAGTCTTTATATATATATATATATATATATATATATATATATTTACCTTTAAAAAGAGTAATGAATACTATTTATACAGTAATGTATGATAGTTCTATTTTATTTAAAATTATTCAGATAGTATTTATATCGGCAAACACTATAACTGGAATTTTTTTACTTTTTGAATTATGTCTTTGTGTCGATATCAATGTAAGCCATTTATGGTAAATAAATAAATAAATATATATTATTTAATTTGTTGTGTTATCGTTATAATTATATTTTAATATCCTAATATTCTTTATTATCAAAGTATATAGGTAAAAAAAACGGGAATCGGTAAAAATATTATTAGATAGGGTATTATGATATTGTGGTGTCAGGCAGATAAGCAAAATATGTAGAATAAGTACTTGAGGTATGAGATAAACAATGGAAAGCTTCGAGGAGAATTGAACAGCAAGTATAATGGAATACTTGTACTCGTTGCAGCAAGGAAGTAAAGTTTCTTATTTAATAAAAAATGATTATTAGTTAATACTTAATAAAAATGAAAATTAAAATTATAAATATTAATATTTTTATTAGAATTTTCTTATTGATAGAAATTTTTGTACAAGATTTTTATACAAACAAATCATTAAAACAGTATCATTGGAAGATTCTTCAAATTATTCATGAAATTTTTCATACTCATGAAGCCTACAATTAAAATTTTTTTATTGTTTTATTTTTACATGAATTTCCTTGAATTTACAATTTATGAGTTCAAAATTTATACTTAGTTTATACAAATTTTAGAATTTTTATTTAAAATTCACTCTACATATCAACATCCTCATTATTAATATTATAAATGTGTGATTAACATGTATTATAATGACAATGAAAGGATAAATTTATAATTATAAATTATAATTGAAATTAGAATTGAAAATTAAAAATGAAAATCTAATTATAATTAAAATTTTTTAATGGACGCAATCCTATATGGATTCAATGATTTTGACGATGAACTTAAAAAGTGAATTCAAAATTGTTAAAATAATGAAATGCGTAACAATTAAGTATAATAAATAACATTGATAATGGCCGGTACATGGCGATACATTGACGAATGAACTTGTCTACAAATTTAATTAAAAATACAAAATTTAGTATTATTATCTATATAATTTAGTATATAGATTATGCTTATAACTATGTTATGAACAATGTTTTTTTATTTCAGTTTTATTCATTTTTATACAAAAATTGTTTTATCATTCTTAATACTAAGAAATAAACCGTATTACTAAACTACTAATGGTATTACTAAAATATAAAATAAAATTTTAATATAAAAACTAAAATTTATATTTTATATTAATCACCGTTAACTTATTGTTTTAAACTACTTTGAGTTTGGCAGTTAATTAAAATGTTATATAAATTTTAATATAACAAAAATTCATATATTCATTAAATCATATGCTTCTCACATTATATTAGACAAAATAAATTTCATTAAAATAAGACTGTTGTTGAAGAATGTTTTGTATAACATAAATAAATCTCTGATCGTTAGTCATTGACATTTTTAATTTTCAGCTGCTATTTGTATAAATTGCAATGAAAGTAAAGGAGAATCGAAAAGAAGGTTATGTAGAATAAATCATCTATTATAAACAAATATTATAAAATACAAAAAATAACTTTCGGTTTGTTTGATCAAGTTTATAAGTAATGATTCATTATAAGAAATTAACATACATGGCTTATTTGATTGGTACGATATATATAACATTGACTTCATTCTTTTAGTAAAAAATCAAATATTTGAAATTATAATAACAAATTAGTTCTGATTTTTCCATTTATTACAGATTTTAGTAGTACTCTGTATATGAAATAAATTAAACAAACAATGTTTCCACTTATAATGAAATGTATTCATATTATCCGAGCGATTAATAAAATTCTATATGAAATTATAGTTTGTATTAATAATTTTATTATTTTTATATAAATATTTTATCTTAGTATTTAGTTAAACCACTTTAATGATTATTGAAATTTTAATAAATCAATTCTACATATATTAAGAAAATTGAAAAAAATTTTTGTTCAACTCTAATACGAATTGTTAAATATTACTTCTAAATACAATTTTATTTCGTAAAGGATTTTAAATTTATATGTTAAAAGTTTGACAATATTTTTATAAATATGTCTGAAATTTTTGGTTAAATAAAGTTAAATAGTAATTAAATTGAGTGAAAATATTCATTTATTACAATAATTTAAAAAATGCACAGGTGTTCTTTTTAATATTATAAATAGTGACGGTTAAATTTATTACGTTATGTTATATTACGTTTTATATTAGATATTTATATAATTTTTTTACGTGTGACTTTATAAATAAATTGAATGTTATGAGAAAATTTTATTTTCTAAATATTTATGTTAAATTTTTAAAAATCGAATTACTGAAACAAAAATTTTATTATTTGTAGAGGAATAATTAAAAACGAGTGCAGATAATTAATTAAATATAAATAGAAAGTTATTAAAAAAAAAATTTATGCATATATATATCGTATATATACAATATATGTAATTATAATTTTATAATATTGTTCATAAAATAAAAACAAACAGTCATAAAAATCAATGTACTTTCAATTAGTGATTACAATACAATACAACACTATGAACATACAAACTATTTATTATTGAAAATAATTTCTTTGTTATTAAAATTTATTAAAACTTATTCAAATACTTTAAACAATTAAATTTAATTTAGAGTAGAAATTGTTCAATGAAATTGAATGATAAATGTATTATTTTTTTATATAATACACTACATAAATTTTATAGCTAAACTGCAAATTTTCAAAATATTTAAATCTATAATAAATATACATATAATCTTTTCTATACTTTCAGTTATCATTAAATATGCTTGTAATAAACAATACTACATTTGCAATGGTAATACTTAAAAAAATGTACACCCTTTTATATAATTTTATATTAATTATAATAATAATCTAAAAATTATTTAGTTTTTATGTATATATTTTTTTCTCATTTTCTCCAAATCTATATTTTTCGATCTATATTTACATGCACACACTTAATATATACATCTCAAGTAGTCGCTAACAATGATTAAAAAATAATTATATTATAACTATTATTTGAAATCCATAATTCGATCGGTTTTTATAATATACTAATAGATATAAATGATTGTAATTCATAGAATTTTCATTGCCTTTGATTTCTGATTTTTGATTTCATATAAACTATGGTAATAATTATTATAGTTTACAAACATGTAAAGTATTTTTAGAATACACGTGTGTATTTTTATCACTTTTTCGTGTGGTTTTATTATAACAATAAATTATGACATGAATTATTAATACCATTGGTATAATAATATGTAGCATTATTAATATTAAAAGATTTTTCTATTAAAGGTTATTTAAATATAATTAATTATTTAATTGTTCTACAATTCTTTTAATCTTACTTGGAAATAAGTAAATTGTTGAATACTAAAATCGCAATTTTTAAGAAACCATTTTAATCGATGTATACATTAAAAAAAGTTTATATTTTTATATATAAGCTATTTTTTACATTTCTTCTTTATTATCACAAATAAAAATAAATAAATTTTAAACTGATGAATGCAACACAATAGTAGAAATTTGTTAATTTTTTTATTTTCATATTATACATTTACGGAACCTATATATAATTTGAAATATAGACTTTAATCAGCTCTGGAGAACTATGATTTTTTATTAAATGACACTTATTCATTGTGAGAATTAAAAAATTTTATACTATTATTTGACATGTCATAATTACTATGACTTATATGTTGTAATACAATGTTATGATATTACAACATAATACATCATAGATATGAATATGTAATTTTTCTAATTATCTCTTTTTACTAAAAAAATTTTAATGTAAGTATATATTATAAAAAATCAAAATTTGTAAATTCAACTAAGTGTTTATATGGGTCCTTATTTGTTTATCTTTATTCCAATGAGTTGATTTGTATATTGACATGAAATTTTCATTGACCTCTAATTTCTGTACAAGTTTATTTAATATGATTTCATTATTTTAAATGTTTTTTAAAATACGTACCGTTTGGCGTACATATCAGAAATTTCATATTTTTCGTAAAATACGACACATTTGATGAAAGAAGGAATGGTGTAGTCTGATAATATTATTTCAGGTATATTAACAAAACCAATTGCTTTACCAACTATGAAATATTCAATTATACTGAAATCATAATTTCTTTTACTTTCAACTATCAATAATTGTGCGAGCTGTTTCTACGATAGAATAAGTTAGCATTTTTACAATTTTAAAATTCTCTTTTATATTAAATGAAATTTTATATATATTTATTGTATTAATATTATTTATATGCAACATTTATTTATGACTATTTAATGTTTTTCATTTATTCATTAATTATCGAGATTATTTCTTGTTTTTCTTAAATGTTTACGCTATATAATTTTAAATTATTTAGTTAATGTTTTTAATGTTTATTAGTTTTTTGTTAATTGTTATTATTATTTCAGAAAATAGATATTCATAAATAGTAAATATATATTCTGTATATACGAAATACATATTCTGAAATTTAGCTTATGAACAGTCTAAATTAAATTAATTGATTTATCTGGATCGTAATATTATACCAAATATAAATGCTGCAATTAGTAATAACGATAAATAAGTTTTAGAAATATTTTAGATATTATATGATACTATGTAAGGTTAATTTATAATAATATTTTTTTAAATGCAAACAGGAAAAGCAGATTAACACAGTAAAATAATTGCGATAATGTAAAGTTTTGTTTCTTTATTTTATGTTACAGAATTATTAGGAGCCAAAATAACTGGAATTTATTTTCATGAATCCATATAATTTTAATTCTTGTTTTCCATAATTATTTTTACAATAAAACTTTAAAGTAAATAATACGTTGTATATGAATTATGTGGGCGTAGCATATGAAAGCTAGGAATTCGTTTTGACAATTTGAAAGCCTTTAATCTAAATACAATATTACATGTTTCAAGTTCTTAATTATGATTTACTTCTTTATTAAAGTCGGTGTATTAATTTGAAATCGCAATAAAATTCTTACTTATAAAATGTTCATTCCAAATATTTTTATACCTTATACCTTAAAGTAATTGTAGAACAGAAGCTTATATGAAAAAAGCATTCCAATTAATATATATTTTGGATTTTACATTATAATTTAAACCTTCTTTTATAACTTACATTATGTACAATATAAATAGTTACACAATTTTAAGCTACAGTAAAATATCGTAATAAGTACGCTTTTTAATAATAAATTCGCTACTATTATTATCAATAAATTCTATATACAAATTATTAATCAATGGAGACGAAATAGTTAAATACTGTGATATAATGTAATATAAATTAGAGCGTCAATGCGCATAGACAATATTTCGTACAATATGAATCGTGATCATAATTATAAATTTTTTCAGCACCTTCTTGTTATTTTTAAAGATAAATAATTTTACTTTATCTTATTTAGAGGTACATTCTTATAATTTATCACGGCATAAAAAATATACTTGTGGCATTGATTTACGAACTCTTTTTTGGCAGTTATTTCCAGAAGAAACATTTCTGATATATATAACAAGTTACGATAATAATAAGCTGAAATTATAAAAAATATGTATGGATTTTCAACTTTATATACTTTTTATTTCCTTTCACATGACATTTATGTAAATTAATGAAATTAAATTTTATATATATACAAAAGAGAATAAAACTGGGGAAGGAATGTATTATTGAAGTGCTTAAATTATATTATACTTGTCATATATCATGGACAACTCAATTTTAGCGTATTAGTTACAGATAATATTATATAGCTTCAAGTTAATTTAATTATATAAATTATGTTTATTTATTGACATAAAAACTGAATTTTTAAAGTCATAAAAGAACTATTTTAAATACTGTATTAAAAAAATCCTTAAACATAAGCCATTTATTAACAAGTTAGTTCGCTTCGCCTTTTACATAATGTATAACATATTTAGATATATATAAGCAATAACAACAATAAATATTTGCATATATAACAGCTATAAATAATTTATAAGACTCATATAGATATATTAAAATCTATGAACTATCATGAAATTTGTCGAAAATTCTTATGTAAATTAGAAAATGAAATATGATAATAATGTATCATATAATACCATCATTTATAAATATAGTTGTTGTCATTATAACTAAAGCAATAATTTATTTGTAGGATTCATTTATATTGAAATCAATTTATTTTTTGTAACTCGATTTTATATAAGTTTTGTAATGAAATTTTGAAGAATGTATATATTGTACATGGCAAACTTAATAGTTTCTTCATTTCTCAATTCTCAATAGTTCTTTCATTAACATTAACAAATAGAATGCATGAAAAATTATATTTTAAATATTCTTTGATTTTTATTTTGAAATTATTACACAAAGAATATATAAAAAATTATATTGTTTTCGTAATTTTAATTTTTATTTTTTATGACATTTTTTGTAAGATTTTATGTAACTGAAAACTATAAGTTTTCATATTTAGTTCTATATGTTAGACTGAATGTAAAAATAGTAAAGAAATCGTATTATTTAAATAAAAAATATGATATAACATAATAATAAAGTTTTCTAATTTGAATTACTATTATCAATATTCTTTAAATCATTATTTTTGTCTATTTTACCTTAGGCATTATATATTAGGTATGAAGTAATTACAATTTTATTATATAGAAATATGAATAATATTACAGAGAAATATAAAATTTATTTGTATAAATAGATAAAATGAACAATCATTTTATTTCGCTATTCTTTAAGTCGTTCAATTAAATAATGAATTATATTATATTATATCAATAGATTGTAATATTGCAATAATCAATTTTATTTATAGAATACAAAAACTTATTAACGATAAACAATTGTATCCAATTTATATATACTATGATTAGATCGTTTTGTAATATTAACATTTATTATTCGGTGTTAATACTATAAATCTTTTTCATGTAACTGTTATATAAGCTTTTATTATTTATATTTATTTCATATAACGTGTTTATAATATAATTCATAATAATATCTAAATTTAACAAAACTTTCAATACTATTATAGTAAATAATGTTTGTAATTAATAAATTTTTTGGATGTTAAATTTCATTTATCTTTTAGTTTAACTATCATTTGGTATACTGAATAGACTAAACTAATATTACTTATAAAAAAACAGATAATATTAGTTCAGAAAAATAAATCATACACTCCGTTTCCATAATTGGATAATATATGATTGTATTAAATATATATTAAATGTTATGAATTAATTTGTAAAAAATTAGCGTGACAATTATACAAAACATTGGAGTATTCTAAAAAATTTTATTTAGAAATTTTTATTGGAACAAGTTGATAAATTGCAACTATAATATATTTGAAGTAATGCAATATGTACTCATTATTTACGGTAGTATGCTCTTGTTGGATAATTATTGACTATATTATTAATTCTAGTACTTATGTAAACTAAAATATATTCAAAATATAAAGATTAATTTAAAATAACCTAATTTCGCCTTCCCCTCCTCTGTCACTCTCACTCTCTCTCTCGCCTTTCTGTGTGTTATAAAAATAAAAAAAAATTTAATCAAATAATGAAAATAAAATCATATGAAATAGTATACATCCAATTATGAGAAAGTAATTAATTATTTAAAAAAATTATAATTAAAACAAATTAACGAAATTGTTTGTTAGAGTTTGAGATTTTCCAAACAAAATACTTAATTTAAGTAACGATTAAGCTTATATTCGTACTACTTATATTAATATTGATAAAATGGTCCTCATAACAATAAATAAATATATTTATATGTATGTACATATGCATATCAACAATATGACAATATGACAAGAATAAAGATCTATATATGTACAACATATTGTATAAAGTAGTGTCTGCGTAAGGTAAACGTAACAATGATATTTATAAACATCTATAGCTATATCAATCACTTAATAACAAAGTAAGTACATTGGTAACTTATGATTTTTAATAAAATTCATACGGTATGTAATTAATGCATACCTAAAGTATTAACAAATATTTCATACACCCTCTACTTCATTATATTGGCTACATATGACATTAACAATAATAATGTAATATATATAATTATATCGCATGAATAAATTCAATACACGGATGATCATGCGGAAAAAACGAATATAGTAATCCTGCTTCATTGCAGGTAATACACTTACATGCGTTCGTATATTCGTGTATATGCAAGTCCGTACGCGAGCGCCGGCCAATTAATCATTTGGTTCTTTTATATTTTATAGCCATTACGCGCTGGTGTAATAAGTGATTGCTTCGTTAATAGAGTACGACGTGTTTATATTTTTTATACTTTCATTACTTTCCTATGCATAAAATTCATGCACATATGGACAAGATCCTAAATAAACATTGTATTTTACCATTTTATGTATAATTTTCATATTTTTCTTTTTATAAATTATTTATATTTGTTGTATTTCACAATATCTACCGAAAGGAAATTGTGCAATGATAAATAATAATTGCAAAATAATACGAAGTATTTAATTTTTTTCCCATGTATTTTTGTATAATACTAAAAATTGGTTATGCAATTGTAATGAAAATGCATACACACTAATAATAAAGATTATTAGGTTAATATCCATTATTAGGTTTTGAACTTTAAAATATGCGGATGTTTCTAGAATACTAACAAATTCCTCTTTTTTTTTATATAATTCTATAGTTCTAAATATAAATATACTTATATATATATATGTGTATGTATATATATATATATATATATATATATATATATATATTTATTTATTTATTTTTTTTTTTTATTATTAATCTATCAACACGTGTATGCAACCTACCCATCAAGTATACGCGTACGCCCGCATACACGTATGCACGTGTTTATGAATCTGAGGTTGTTTTCAAATCAAATTATTGCTATATTTTTTTGATATTATTATGTAATATATTTGGTTTCAGCAGGCTTTTTCTGTTATTTTTCAGGAAATATTAACATTTTGTTTGCTTTCTTAATCAAGTGACAAGTATCTCGTCTATATAGTTGAATTCAATATCGTTTTATACTTGTTAACATTATGATTCTGTTGGCAGAGGCTTCTCGTAGGCTTGAAAGGCTTCGTTCTAGGAAACACCTTTATAGTGTATGAAGAAAAAAGTCAGAAATACGAAGTATGCTGCCGGAAAAGTGATTCTCGCTATGACGTCGATTGTTTTTGCTACTCGTATAGGATGTGGCGGCTCTTTCTTCCGTACCTGCTTAAAGAATAATATATATTTTACAATTAAATATTTTGCGGATTAAGTGTATTAAGTGGATTATATTTTTTTCTAATAGTAATTTTAAATACAAGCATAAAAGAAAATCTATCTTTTATTATAAAATAATAATAAATACTTTTGCTACACAGTGTTTTGATTTTTTGAATGAAAATTTTTATATTTACTAATCACTTATGTAATTAATAGTATTTGCGCTATTAATTATTAAAATGATTAACTATTAATAAAACTATTAACTATTAAAACTAAAAAGTACTTGTCACGTTAATAATGTTCGTACAATTGTTTGTATTTTATATTTTGAAACAATTATAAAAGTATCTTAAATAAAATATCGCTAGAAAATGTTAATCTAATGTAGAGCATATTAACACGAGAACATAAACATGAATAATTTTTATAGATATATAATAAAAATTGTGAATATAATAAAAATATATGAGTATAATAATATAACAAAAAAATTATATTGTTAAAAACACATGTACATAGGTGACATTTATTTTTAACAAAAAATATTGTCATAAAATTTTCATAGTACGATATAAGTAATGTAAATAATAATTATGTAATTTTAAAAATTGTTTATTTATTTCTAAATTTAGATAGACATACTTTCAAATTTGAAAACTACTAAAAGTTAAATTTTAAATCAAACATTTGAAAAAAAAAAATCAATTGAAGTTCTAAAAAGTTTTAAAAAATTAAAAGTTTTATTTTCTTCGAGTTTTTGAATACAATAAAAATGTTAAATAAACATATTTCTTATTGTCAACTTTGTAGATAAAAGTATGGAAAATACTTAATACTAAACTAATATTCAATATTTGGTCTCTTCAGAATAAGATGGCATTACACTGAAACATCGTTAAAATTTATTGAGAAAAGCATGCTTTATGGTTTATCATACCTCGGCCGCGCAGCCATTGGTAGCTGTGTGCGTGCATGGATTTGGACCACAATTTGTGCAGGTTACGATCTCGTTGGCTCCACCACCAGTGCTCGTCGCAGCTCCTCCTTCTCTCTTCTTTTGCCCCTGCGACAGGGTCTTCGTAGCAGAATCTCACAATAATATACCGACGAACGATCCAATTTTCTATCGTCGTTATTCAATTCCTTTTCATTGCTCTCTTATTTCTTATTAACATTGTTATTATATATATTCCGTAGATATTGATTTATTCATTAAATGCAAAAATAAAGTATAAAGATATTTTTTATTTATAAAGAACTTTTATGTATACAGAACCAGTGGCAATGCAAAAATAATATCCTCTCTTCTTTATTGGTACGGTTTTACACATTGAAATGAAGTGAATTTGTTAGCTTGATTGGTTGTAAAATTTTGTTATATAATTGATAATGCACCTTAGTTATAATAATAATACATAAATTAAAGATTTTTTCAAATAAATGAAAGTACACTGATGTAATAAATATTGGCTAATAAAGATTTGGTGTATTTCTCTATAAATTGCTGAAAAAATAAATTACTAAGGTCAGCTATAAATTTCTGAATTAGAATATTTATCATGTAACCAATATTTAACAATATTTTATTTCCGTTAAATAAAAGCATTATTTTATAGTAAAGCCCCACAATTTAACTCAAACTCTATTTATCAATATTTTTTTAATAGATATAAACTTTATTAAATAAAAGTGCATCCATCAGGATAAAAATTGTGATAAAAATTATTGCTGATTTACAAACGTTATTTTCTAGATAATAATTTTAGATATTTATATATTATTAATTACAAATTTTTTTTTCTTTATATTTTAATATTTTTATTTTGCCTCTAATTCTTATTTTTATATTTTATTTTTGACTTAAATATTTTATACGATAACGAAAATTGGATCAATTAAATCAAATAAATTTTTATGTAGTAAAAATTCAATATTATTCCAATGTAATATATATACATACGTACATATATATATATATATATATATATATATATATATATATATATATATTGGAATTCTATATTTAGTATTTTATATTGCCAGATTCTGTAGACAGCATTACTAATGTCAATTATATTTTACAAAATATTTACTATATTGATATAAATAATTTATAAAATTCTAAATTCATTAATTCTTATAATAAAATTTTATTTTCTATAATTAAAAATGACTTGTGTTATTAAATTGTGGTAGACATAAAGTTTGTAAAATCACTTTTTTTTTTAAATAACTTAAGGGAAAATATTAAATATTCTCCAAAATATCTATCATTAGTATTAGCATTATATGTTTTATTGAAATAATTACTTTTTACACATATAAATTTATTATAATATTATTATATTATTATTATTTATTTAAATATACAAATTAGTATTTAAATTTAAATACCTTTATATTTATACATGTTTTTGAATATGATAATTCGAACTTTAATAAGCCTTGAACAAATGATGAATTTTTATTTTGTTTATATTTTTTACGTTAAAAAGACGTTAAGAAGACGATGAAATGCTTAAGAATAAAATTATTTATTAATTAATTTATTCTTATTTATGAATTAAATTTCTTCTATCCTGTAAATATTTTTACGCATAACGAAAAGTTTTAATAAGCCTATTATATTTTATATTTAAAAATACATGTATATTATAAAAAATAACGCATATTATATTGAAATTATTTCATCATTAACAATATTATTACAAAAATTGTTTTATTAGGCTCAAAATTCTTAAGAATAAATGAATTATATATATATATATATATATATATGTGTGTTTGATTAACAAAAAATTCCACAGAATCTGACATAATATTATTTTGAACGTAATTGACAGGAAATAGTAATTTATTAAAAAATATTTTATTTAAATAAATCGACATGTCATATACATACATTCGTATACATGTATACGTATATATAATGTCTATGAAAAATATAATAAAACATTAACAAATTATTTGTAATGGATTTATGAAGTTGAGAATGTTCGTGTATGTATATGCTGCAGTGAAGCTTTATTTGGGGTCAGTTGCATGGCATTATTTGGTAATGTAAAATAAAAATATGACGAAAAGTTTTGCGACATCTGTGGTAATATTTTCTAATTAAATCTTGTACAAATTATTTACATCCATCATCCGTATCAATTAAATAATTTTTAATTTTTAAAATAAAAATTAAAGAATTAACTACTATAACAGTAAAAAAAACAGTTTTTATTTTTCAATGACAAAGAAGAATCTTTTATAAAATAATTGTAATTTGTAAATTGTATAAAAATTTAATACGAAGCATTAAATGTACTTATTTAATGTTATAAATTTGACATTTATAAATAAACAGTTCTGTTTTTAATAAAAATATTTCTTTATAATGTAACAAAAATGTGCAAAAATATATTGAGGTATAAAACAATGAAGAGTATTTTGATTGAATAGATTATCCATGTATATTATACTTAATTATTCAAAATGTTGAAGTGGTATTTCTTTGGTTTTTATTAATACGGTATTGCTGCGGGTATCATAAACAGCTGTTATGTTAATATATTGCAAAGCAAATGAAATTACTAAAAGTGGTTTGAGTGCGAGATCATGCCAGCGATATCTAAAATCCTTAAAGTGTTCAATAACGTACTCGGCAATTGTCCCAGACAATCCCATAATTTTAGTTTTCCAAATTTTCCAAAAAGAAGAGCTTGAATTTACATTTTATTTTTCTCTATCAATTTTAAATAACACTATTAGAATGTATACACTTATTATACGTAATAGGTTAGTATTATACGAATTAAATGTAAAAATTAAAATTTATAGAAATTTCTTTATAGAACTATAGGAAAAGATTTTTCATTATTATATTTCGGATCTTAGACAAATAAATTTTAAATTCACAAAAATATAACGAAATGTTATATTAAAAAAATTGCATAAATAATTTTAAGAAATTAATAATCTATATCAACGAAAGTATATTACAAATTTTAACAGCATAATGTTCAATTAGTGTATTGAATCATAAAATTATTACTCTATATGAGATACCATCGATATTATTAGAACATAAAATGAAGAATTTTTATATATGTTTAAAAATTTTTAATATAAAAGACGAAAAATATCACATTTAAATATATGATATAGATATTTTGTCTTTGTAAAAATAATAAAAATAAGTAAAAAAAAAAGGTGTAATTGAAATACGCATTACATTAAATGCTTAAATACCAAGAATCTAGATAAATTAGGGCTACATAAATTTGTTTGGAACACGAAGTTTAATTTACGAACTTAATAAAGCACTAGGTTAGATAATGTATATAAATAGATTAAGAATATTTATTATCATCGCTGCTGAGTTGTTAAAGAAATTAATACAAGTAAAATTATTTTAAGAATTCTAAATACTTTTATAAAGATGAAAATAGATCACAATACGTCTAGTTATGATTTTACACTTTTTAATGAAGTAAATAAGTGTCTTATTATAGATAAACTATCTATTAAGATATTTTTTTTATTAATAAATACGAGTGATAACTCGTAGATAACTTTGTAATAAACGTTGGCTTAACGGTGTAGTAAGGTCAACGTCTTAAAAGTTTATAAACATTAGAAAATGTATGATATTTATACTTGATTGATACTTATATTTAAAAATTATGAATAGTTTATGGAATTGAAAATCCAGAATTTAAATATAAAATTCTAAGAGAATACTATAGATTAAACTTATCGAAACATTTAAAAGGCATAGTATGAAAAACGAGAACTAAAGTTAATTAGCTGCTAGAAAGCAACAAATTTATAAGCATTTTTACATAGGCTAGTGACAAACCTATAGGTATATAGGTATTCTATAGTATTATAATATGCAACATAATCGCACTAATATTGTATCTGAATGAACATCATACTAATTATTGCTTAAATAATTTATAAAGAAGCTCTGTCACATTCTCGTAATGCGTATTGAATTTTTTTTTATAAAAATATATAATTTAAGAAATGCAAGAGCATTTATATTTTTACTATCGAATTTTTTATTTATTTTTGTTTTTAAATATTTTTATCATACATTAATATGAATTCGAATATCCATTTTTCAATTTCTACCATTCAGAATTTAAAGTGATTGAAGGTTTTATGAATAATGAATATCTATACACATAAAACGTAGAGAATAATAAATCTTGTGGTAAACTTTACTTGTTTTCTTAAATAAACCTACAACATGAATGTAAATAATTATTTCCAGGCATAAGTAAATAGTTTTTTTTCTTGTGTTCAGTCTTTACATTTGATAATTTATATACTATTATTTGAGTACCTTATTTAAAGTGAACAGAGTTAATTGAATTGTCTTTTTATTATATATTAATTCTATATGGATATGCACAAATTTAATTATACGGTGAAAATTTATTCAGTGATTTTATATTAGCTGATATTTATTTGTAGGAATATTTTTCTTATTAAAATAATTGAAATTTTAATAAAAAATCATTTAATAAATAAAATTGTATAATAATATTCTAGGACATCTACCGTATATAATATTCTTCAATAACAATTTGCCATGTCAATGGGAGAATATCATGCAAAACGTGTTTCATAAGATTTAATAAATTAAATAAGTTTCTTATTAATAGGAGAATGGAATTATAATAAATAAGGACAGATTCACTTGCAAAATAAAAATTTTTAATTTCACAATTTTTTATTATAAGTGTATATTTTTTAATAGGATTATCAGTTAATATAAAATTTAACTTTGTTCAAATGAGGTACAATTATTAAAGTAAATATTTATAATTCTATTTCTGAAAATAGAAATAAAAAATATAGTAATTATGAAATTTTTATTTTCTTAAAATTTAATGTAGCTTACTCTGCCATTGCAAGATAGAGATGCATATTTTTAATAATTTTAAATAATCAATACAAAATACATGCATTAAAATGTATAAAAAATTATTCTCGATATGCCGTGCAGTATCATACTTAATATGTAGGTTCAAACGGAAAAAAATTATACCGTATACATGATGTTATACATACGGTAGAAATGCTGTTATATTAATTACAATGCTATACTATGAATTAAAGTCTTAATCAAATATTAATGCGAAAATTTATTTTATAATTGATAAAAATTGTATGAAACATATATTAAGAAACTACTTAATTAATAATATGTCCAAAAATTATATTAGTAAATAATAATTAACAATTTAAATTAATATAATAATTTCAGTATACAATCCAATTATTATGAACATTATTATTATGTAAATTTACGACTCTATTTTAATAATAATTATCTTGATTTTCAAGTAAAAGAATAATACAGGATAATACAAAATAACGAATATTTGAGTTTTTAATATAATAATTTTTTTTAATTTGATTATTGGAAATAAATAATATGAATTTAACGTAATTATTACAATTTTTCCATTATATTTAAATTTTGAATAATAATAAAAAATAATAACATATAATAAAAAATAAATTTTTTTAAAATCATTTCTATATATTAGAAATAAGCCATGGATTCACATACATAGCCACTAATTTTATTCAAAGAAATTATAGAATAAAGATTCTTGTATATTGTTTCTATTGTTAAATATTCATATGATATAATAGAGATAATTAAAAAAGGAAAAAAAATATAAATATAAAACCAATTACGTGGATGATCTTTTAATAGTTATAATTGTAAAAAATACTTATTTATTAAATGTTTTATAGAAAATTTGGAGACAATATTTAATAAATATTTTTAAGAATTGAAATCAAATTGATCTAATCAAACTGAATATATATTTAAATAGGTTTTTTCTAATTTATAAAATTGTTTATTATATTGTTATACAGTAACACATATTTCTTAAATATATTTTTAAAGCAAAATAATATAATTTGATGAAAATAAAATATAATTATAATTAAATGTACTAAGCATTGACCATAGCATAAAATTAAAAAATGCTTTCTTATAATTGGTTCAACAAGCGCATTCCAACAGCCAATTCAAATAGTAGAAAAAAGAATTGCATAAAGATTTGTAGATGCTTTAGATAAATATTTATGAATTGGTAAATGCTGAAATTATAAATGCAAAATTTAATAATTTAAATAAATCTACATAGTTTATATCTATATTTAACATATAAATAAATGTATATATAGATATATTTTTATTTCATCCTGTAACATTGCATTAGGTTTATTTTAATAGCATATTTAGGTAAAAACTGAAAATATGCTTATTAGATTATTAGTAATATATATTACTTAATATGAACTATATGGATTATAATAAAAAGGTGAAATTCATATTCAAATACTAAATGTTTTTTTTTATAATAGTTAGATATTTGTTATATTGAATTCTATAATTTCATAATTAATTTTATTTATTTTATTTATTTTTATAAATATATTGAATTTGTTAATCAATTACAAACATTTTTTTTAAATATCTTTCCAATTTTATTTTGAACTTTTTAATTTTAATAATTTGCACTATTATTTTTTATGAAATATATATTTTAAGTAAGTAATAAATGATATTTAAAAACAATCTGAAAAATTAGATAAAATTTCAGAAACGAAGAAATAAAAGAAAATATTTTAATATATTTTTTAAGACTGAAGCTTAAAAATAGATTGCTGCAGAAGCACGTATTAAAATATTTAAAAAGTGTAAGTCGATCATACATATTATGCTTAAATTTAGATGTTGTACTATTATTTTAAGTGAAATAAATAAAGTAATGTAGAAAAGTATGCAAAAAGTAGACTTTGGATTTGCAAAGCAATCATCAATTATTTTGAAACGATCTAAGCAAATATATAAATAAGTCAAATAAAATTTAATAAATAGGCAAATGTTTTTACATTACTTAGCTTAAAGATACTAATATTGAATTACTAATATGATGAACCAGGGGATCGATGGTGACAATTAACTAGATAAAATGAAAGAAGCAAAAAGAGCAAGAAGATCATGTAGATCCAGAGTAGGAGAGAGAAAAATCTAGGTAAACAAGGACAGATTGATAGATTGGTGTATTGATGGAATTATTATATATATATATATATATATATATATATATATATAAGAGAGAGAGAGAGAGAGAGAGAGAGAGAGAGAGAGAGAGAAAGAAAGAGCCCGACAGGCAGACAAACAGCCATACAAAGACAGAAAGACAGAAAGAGAGACAGACAGATAGAGAGTGGTGAAAACAGCAAGGATCTTACCAAGGGGCTGGCCAATATAATTCCTATCCTGTTGAGCACCGCTGGAAGTCGCTGTAACATCACAGACACCAAACAAAGGCACTTACCACCGTTTCACCAATAAAACTTTTTATTGATCGATTTTTAAATAATTTTATAAATTTTTAATGTTTTTTTACGAAATATATTATAATATATTTTATAGAATTTAATTGTTTTCTTGTACTTTCAATTATTATATAACCAATATAACCAATAGTGAGTATCAAATTATACGAAATAAATAGTAGATCATTAAATAGTAAAACTATAAATATTTAATAAAGAACAATTTCTTTTGTTAAAAAGATTACTACCGTAGTAATAAATTTGTAGCTAATTATAAATAAATTTATGTTTTGGTCACCTATATTGTGAATCGTATATGCATACTAAACATAAGGAATATGAAAAGTAACTATAATTTTTAATAGATTTATATTTTAACTAAAGTTTTATAATTAAAATGCCAAAAAAATTATAAAACAGTTTAAGTTTAAAACAATCTTATTTTTTAGTAATCAAAAAAGATAGATATTCTTTATTGAAAATTAAATATATTATAATTTCATTCAATACATTTTGTATTAATTTATTAAATATATTTTTTTAATAATATAAATAATATTATTATACTTATTTATTAATTTTCATCACAAAAATAAATAGATTAGAAAAAAAGTAAAAAATAATTAATAAATCATAGATCAATTTTCTAATCGTACAAAATGATATTATTTTAACAAATTATCTATAAGAGTATGCTACATTTATTATATTTCTAAACAGAAAAAGAAAACTTTTAATGTTATTTGAGTAAATCTTAAATTTTATTATATGTTGAAAATAAATATAAAATGTAAATATAAGTAAGTTACATACAAATGATATGAAAATAATTACAAAAAGGCGTTGCAAATTTGGAGGCGTCAAATAATAGAAAATAATATGTAGAAAGAAAAAATTTGAAAATTAAAAGAAAGAAACAAGGAAGATAAAATACACAGAAAGAGAGAAAGAAAGAGGTATTGAGAAAGATTGAGAGAATGAGTGAATGAGAAAGAGAGAAGGGAAGACGGACAGACAAACACACAGAGCACATTTGTAATTATAAAACTAAGCTTTTAATGATTTAATATTTAATTTTAAATATCTTTAAACCTCCTTTTCTGAAATAGTAATTCGTAAGTAATTTTATGTATATGATTAAAATCATTTTATATAACAGCATAGTTATGTAATCATAGAATTATTGGTATAATAAACATAAACTTGACACCATATATTGAAAATAATTAAATATTTATTTCAATCATTTAATCGTATCTATGATTAATTTTCAGCTTCAAATCGGAGATTAATAGACGAAAATAGATAGAACTAAATATGTTTAAATATATTTAATGATTACTTTTTTGAAAGCATATGATTTTGGGTAATGCGTCAATGTTTAGCTTAAATCAATATATATTGAAAAAACTATAATTATGTATAACCTATATACGCGTAAAGAATAACATTTCAAAGGGATGATTGGAAAATTTATATATTTTGTGTATTGAATATTCGTACTTATAGAATAACTATTTCAATATAAAAATTAACAATATCAAATTATATAAAGTAACTAACTATATATATTCATATAAATTTACTGATATAATCATTAAAGACATATTTCCAATATAAAAAAGACGTATACTCCTGTAAATACGAAAATGTGTAGATACAAAAATCGATTTTCACATACATGCCCAATATTTTTTCGAAAGTTGGCATGAAATTTTCAGCAATATTTTTATTTTATTCTATTAATTTCCTGTAATATATGATTATATTTATTATTATACTATCGTTAACTTAATATCGAAGTTATAGGATTAACTATGTGAATAAATTTATTAGATATCTAAAGATTAAAGCACAAGTGTATTTTTTTTTATATCCTATAAAAATTCATATACAGTATAATGGGTTTTGATATTTTTATTTTTAAATATAAATTTCAAATAATTAATTATTAACTAATTTTAATTATTTTTTTTTATTTTCATAAAATCTACTTCTAATGTTTAAAATTATAAAAGTTTCCAATACAACTTAAATTTTTGTTTGGTCAAATTATTTTATTTATTATTTTATAATTATAATTATCTATTAATTTTATGTGTAATTTTTAAAAACATTGAATAAAAAAATTATTTGAAAACTTAGATATTTAGTATACCTTTAATCAGTACAAGCATACAGTATTTCTATAGTGTTTTGATTTATCATATATTATTATTTTTTTCATCGTATTATCAAAAACATTCTTTATCAATAGTTTTTATTATGGACAAATATTTAAAAGGTATTAATAAATAAATGTGAAAAAAATTAATTATTGAACTACTAATAGAAACGAATATAATATAACCGCAAATAAAAAATTTAAATATTTAATAGGAAATGTTGTAATATGTAACTAATAATATAATAATAAAAAATTATAGTGCAAATATTATAAATATATATATATATATATATACGTATGATTTAAAGTACACTCAAACAGATAATCATATATTGTTTTGAATTTTCACTGTGCAGAAACAGATGATTCAGCAATATTTAATCTAATATTTAAAATATAGAGTATATATTTTATAATTATATTAATTTTACGGTATTGTTAGTTAAGAAATTGTATAAAAATTATAAAACATGAAGTTTTATTCTTTATGTTTATAAAAGCTGACTTAAAAAGAAAATTATTAAATTAAATTGTTATTGGTATTTCATTATCTATTTTTTTTAATTAAAAAAATTATTTTTATAATATTTAAATATATATTATTATTAATTTCTATTACTATTAGATAATATAGATACATTATATACCTATTTCATGAAGATATTTTTTTTCAAAAATTCAAGTATATAGCACTTCGTTTTCAGTTTACACTAATTTACTTGAATATACTTGTAATACCGACCAAACGTTTGGAATAATTTCTTTGTAATATTTATTTTATATTTCAAAATTATTCCAGAATCAAGTAGAAAAAATTATCCTATAAATATATTTTATTAAAAATCATTTTAATAAAAAATGTATGGTTCAAAACTTTAATGAAATATTACAAATAAAATAAGATTCTATGAAAGCAAAAGCATAATATAAATAATATAAAAATTACTATTTAGAAATACTTTGATAACAATAATGATTAAAAACTAGAATCTTAATATATTCGATGTATCTAATAAAATATACACAAAAATTTTTGTTGATAGCGATTTAATAAAATACATAATAACTTTTTTATGATAGCAATCTAGTAAAATTTGGTAATCATTTTTTAATTAATTAATTATACGACGATATTCGAAGTTTTTAACTATATAATATTATTATTGCAAAAATATTTTACTTTCATAATAAAAATCAATAGATGATACAATAAGTGTATGTTTCAATACTTAATAATATATTAACTCATTTTTGTATTATAATAAGATCGGTTTAAATGTTTATGCAAAAAATGTTATTTTATTGAAACAATTAACAATACAACCTTTAAACTAACAGAAACAAGAAGAAAGTTTTCTTAATATATCCGCTCATACTTACCTATATGTAAATAAATATAATAATTCTGGCGAAAAAGTAGTATCTATCATTTTTAGGATGACAAATAAATTTTGTTTATGAATTATGTAGTATAGGACGTGAAAAATTTTGTAACAAATAAATATCTGTGAACTAATATTTAATTTTTAGTTATTCAAGTTGATTTGAATTTGGGACATTATAGCATGTCTCCTTTTATTCTTGTTTTTAAATTCATTTAAAACAACAGAATTGATACAATTCTAATCAACTTTGAACACTCTACTTAATTTTGTTTTTATTTGGTGTAATTTTTTCATGATTTGCAGTTTTATTTTATGTAAATTACTTAAAAAACTAAATTTTTTCTTATTTCTGTATAATTATAAATTGAATACGTGAATATTTGAACATTTATTTTAAAACTACAATGTATCATCAGTTTATAAAAAAATAACTATTGAATAGTGTAAATTAGTATGTAAGCCTTGTAATGGAAAATATTTTTTTTACATATGTCGCTACAAAAAAAAAACTTTTATTTTTTAGTACCCACTTTCATTATTTCATATTATATCTATTAATTAATTTTTTAAATTATTATTATTTAAATCACATTATTTAAACAAAATTTTCTGATGATTGTCAATTTTAATCAATAAAATTATATTAGTAAAGCACAATAATTATATATAGTTCATCTTAAATCAATCGAACTCAGTTAATATTTTCACGTGCATGTATTATAAAATATGCTTGAAAAATGTTCCTATATGTGTGTATATGTGTGTTGTTTCGTGAATTTAAGAATGTATTTCTATTATGCGAATATCATTGGTAATTAAATTATTATTGTTTTTTTAAGATGTAAGATCCTAAGAAGTATAGATTAAAGGTTTTAATGAGATATGTCCGGAGGATTTAGAATGTAATTCCGCGTGTAATTAAGAATTTCAATTATTTTATTTTTCAGTAGTATAAGAAGTTGTGAATTTCAATGTTTGTATTTTATAATAGTGATATGATTATAGGAATTACAGGCATTCAAAAATAGAGATTTAAGGCTTTTTGGTGAATGATCAAATTATGCACATCATTAAACCCACGGCAGCTATGATAGCGCAATCCATGTGCACGACGGTGCAACAGCATCTCAGTCACGGTCGGTAACGTACCTGTGTAACGGGGTTTTCGCCCGGGCGATACACCACATTGTGAAGAGGACGCTTTCTGCCCACGTAATTGACGCAAACAAACTCAAGGAGGCTGGCATAAATGAAACACATACACACTCCGTCCCATACGTTCATTGCTGTGAGATTTGAGACAACTGGAAGTGTCGAACGAAAGCCATTTGAGGTCGTGAAGAAATTCAACATAGTAGTCACACCTGTGGTATTAATCGAATAATTTAAAAATTATTCAAATTTTTCAGAAAGTTAAATGCTTCAAAACTTATTTCATTTTTCAACATTGTTTCTGAAAACACCAGACATTTCCATTTGCTATATGTTTTTCTCCTCGTTTGGAAGAATAATTATATTTGACGTAGATGCATTCTTACCAATCATGACTCTCGCTGGGACAGCATTCCATTCTAACCAAAACGTAATGAAGGAACTGGTCACAAGTATAATACCGGGGATGAATACAGTCGTGAAGTAGAAAGCTCTATCCCTTGTGAAGATGAGGTCCACTTTCAGACAGCTATAATTACCTGCGGCGAGAATATGATTTTGATCGACATTTCCTGAAATTGTAAGTGTATGTTATATGTATCCGTATTCAGAGAGGAATGAAGGGCCGAGGTGCATTATTGTCCTGCTAATGTATCGAATAATATATTCATTTTAAATCTAATTCGCCACATGTTTAAGGAAAGTGTCAAAAATTTCTCTCTGTATACGGACGGAGATAATAATTATTTAAATATAATTAATTATTATCTATTTCTGCAAAGTCTTAAACTCTACTTACAGTTACACAAGTCGTTTTATTAGTAATGATAAATTAATATAAATAATTTTTACGAAATAAGAACTACTTTTTTCGTTGGCAGATAATAAACTATTTTTCAATTTCTCCTATTTATTTTATATATTGATAATTGATTGAGAATAAGATTATATTATACAATTTATACGAAACTTTTGAAAATAAAAAAAAAAAAAAAAGATAAAAATTATCGAAAAGATGCATTTACTATAAAAGGTACTATAGGGATATTTATTTTAGATTACTATTTAAAAATAACGTAAGTTAAATATATTTAATATTAGATTTTATTAAATCAAAAATTTTTAAATAAAAAATCTTAAATTTTACCATTAGAGACTTGACATTGCAAACTTTATAATTAAGTTACCTAAACAACAATTTTTCTGCTAATTTATGCATGCGCGGAAGATGATCCATTCAATATTAAAAAATTACTCAACAAAGTATTCTTTGTGTCTCGAAACGATTTTTTGCTGTAAACGAATAAGCTTTCATTTCATAATTATTTAATGACTATTTATTTATTTAACCTATTTATAGTATGAATTAACTATAAGACGAAACAGATTTAAATTTATGTACAATCTATTGTTTTTCCAGTGATAAAGCAATAAATTCGCTTAGTTATTATTTATAAATTTAGCATTCCATTTTTCCACCCTATTCCTAGTACGCGATTAAATATCTAATATTATTATCTATATTACATAGATGTTTGTGTTTTATATTTTTTTAAATATGCTTTGAAAAAATTTATTAAATCTCTGAATCATATAAGATTGAAAAATGTTATTATCAGTATGATTTATCAACGCGGAACTATTGTATTCTATGATGTGTACTAGTTTTATTCTAACCGGTTCTATATTTCCTTCAAAATTATACATTAAGTAGTTAAAATACTGCAAGTTTTAATTAATCTATATATTAAAAACATTTGTTTTCTTTTAAATGTCTTCAATTATAATTCATATATTCTTATATTATTGTTTATATTTTATTATTTTTATTATTTTTTTTATAATTTTTATTATTGTTTAATATTTAAATATATTTGCATAAATGAAAATATTACTTATGATGCCTATTATTAGAAAAAATATAAAGATGAAATAATAAATTATAAATAAAATTATATAATGATACTTATTAAAAGAAAACTCATGCCACAATAATTGTGGTAATTTCACTTGTGAGTTACTTAATATATATATATATGCTTCTTTCAAAATCAATATAAAATTAAAAACTTATTATTTTCTATGATATAATATATTTTAATTGTATTAAATATCGAGAATATAAAAAATTTATTGTACTAAAACAATTAATTTAGTAAAATATAGTAAATTTAGTTTTTGTATATAATACAGATTATCACTACCATTTTATTGTAATGTTTTTTATTGTTTATAATATTACAAATTTTATTTATAAATAATGAATTTTTTAAGTTACATTGGCATATAAGATTTCAATTTTCATGTCAAAAATCGGTACTCAGTATTCAAATAATAGTATATAAAATCAATAAAATTATTAATGTCATTTTGAGTTCTTCTTTTTTTTTTTAATATAATTGAAATAAAGTGAAAAGTTTTTTGAAATCACCAACAATTCTAATAATTCTTAAATACTGATAATATATATACTTTAAACAAACAAAATATTTTCAATAAAATATAACAAATTTATATATTGCGCAATCAGAAGTATGCCTGATTATATATATATATATATATCCATAAATTATAGTCAAAATCAATTCTTTCTAATTATAAATATCCTATACTTCTATGTACAATATTATTTATATGATCATTCATATTTGCCCACATTCTCCACGCTAATATTATACTACTTCAAAATTTGTAAACATAATAGCAATCAATCGAGTGAAATTACTAATCATAATGCAAAACAGTTACCTGCAGAATAAATGAAGAATAAATTATTCAATGAAAAATTGAATCTAATAATAAAAAAATTTGCCTTCTTTCGTTTAATTATTGAAAGAAGTGTGCCATAAATTATTTTTAAGAAATAATTTTATTTTGAACTTAAAATTAATAATTGATTTTTTAAATAAGATTATTCAGTTATTGCATTTATTTGCTAATTTCAATAAATTCTTTAGACTATAGAATAATAAAAAATAAAATTATATACTAATATGCATTATATTATTATTCTGAGAAAATTTATTCTCAGACATAAAATACTTATATTTAGTATATAAGTATATAACTTAAATAGTATATAACTTAAATTTAGTATAAAATAATCCAATACTGGTACACCCACGTATTCACTTACAGATATAGGGACGTAGAGAATTTAGATAATTTAAATAAATTACATGTAGATGGAATCAAAAATATTGTGATTTATTTTTAATTGTATTCTCAATTTTAAATTATTATAATAATAATAATTTTATACCCTAATTAGGCTTTACATTTTATACTTTACTACTTACTTTAAATAGTTTCAATATGCTTTAAATTGTAAACAATTAGAACTTTCAAAAATCTTGTTTTAAATACAGCAAAACTATTGTTCATCATTTATTAATATGAAATAATATGTTACTATATATTATATAACTTTTTTTTAAATACATCTTTAAATAATGTTATTTATATAAAGATTTATAAATGTAATAAATTTTATAAATCGTTAGTAATTATAAAATATTGGTAACTGTAAATTTAAACAAATATAAATGATAAGCATTATTTCAAAATATTTGGATAAATTATAATTCTTTCATAATTACAAATTTATTGTCATTTATATGGTTGCTTAATGCATTTAAAATAATATATTAAATTTCTCAAATACAATAAAATTTTATAGTATTATTTCACTCAAAATAAGTTATAGTATATAAAACACTATTAACTTATTGTACTCATATAATGTAATATTCAGTCAGTTTCTTGTTATCTATATTATAATTATATTATAACAATATATACTATTCATATATTGATATTATCTATAGTTATTATATCTTTAATATATCTGTTAATTACTAAACATTTAAGAAATAATTATGTAACTCAGCTCATGCATGCGAATTTTATTTTTATTTTTACAAAAACAATAATGTTTATTAATACATAATTAAAATATCAAAAATTCATTACGGAATTTACTAATTTCAGCTATTTGTAAATATCTTACTACAATATCTAAATAACATTAGTACAAAGCATAAGCAAACGTTAATTATTTAAAATTAATGAGATCAAGCTATTAAGGGTATAAAAATAAAAATTCTTATACAGAATAAAATGTATATATTTGATAGTTTATAAATTACTTAGTACACAAAATTAATTTTTCATCAGTATATAATAAAATTTTAATTTTTATATATTTTGATTGTTTTTTATATTACATTTTTAAAAAACCATGTTAATATATATTAGCATAATACTATAAATTTTACTAATTTTATCATGTAAAAGGTTGCAGAAGCCTGTAAAAAGTTAAATCAAATAAATTTAACAATTACAGGAAATTTTAACTTTTTAATATTTCCTTAGATATCTAAAATTCAATCATCAATATTATTTAATATTAACTACGATATATAATATACGATGTCTGAAATCATTTATTTTAAAGACAATTCTAGATAAATTAATACAAAATTCTGAAATATTCTTTTATAATTATATTATTAGCAATTATTTCTATGAATGATTTAATTTTGATCGTTAAGTTCTAACAGAACATTTAATATATGAAGATTTAATATACAATGAAAATAAGAAGAAGAAAAAAGAATTTGGAGAATATTGAATGGTCGTACATGTTAATAAATTTATTTGTTCTAAAAACATAGAAATGAAATAAGTTTTGACTTAAATAGCTCTACTTTTAAGTACTTATTAAATTTTATTTAGATTAAACAGTATTTTAATTAAAACTTTATAAAAGTAATAGTTAAAAAAATTCTGTTTGAAATAATTTAAATACATTTTCAAATTAATATGTGGACTGAAAGTTTTTTTTTATGTATAAATAAACAATAATAAATTTACATACAAAAGTATTACCTCCTTTTATCAAATAAGAGAAATTTTTAAAAATAAAATAATCTTTTATACAATAATCACAGTTTTTAATAATGGAGTATGTACTTGTGATATAGTACGGTGACATGATTATACTATTATACTATAACACTATTATTTAAAACTTCAATCAATTAAAATGAAATTATTGTAAGGCTCAGATTATGTAAAAATTAATTGATAATAATTATTCAATTATTGTTTTAAAATTATCATACTCAATATTAATTTAAGCAATATTAATCGTCATCAAGCGAATATTTTTGGCAAACTTGGTCTTGTCCTTTATGAACTCATATAATAGAAGTAATAATATTCTAATTGTAGTCATTGCACTTGAAAAAACTAGAAATCACACACTGCTTAGAGGATCATTTACCTTGCTCCTCAAACCTCCTTTGACACAGCGAGCATTTTGAGTCCCCAAAATCATCGTACTCGTCCACGTAGTCAATGATGAGGTGTCCGTCAGCTGCAAACAGAATACCTACGATCTGCCTACGTTTTCTTTGTCTTTCTACTGAGGCTTTCAACCATTTTTATGAATGATTGTTTAAAATTTTTAATACAATAATTTTAATAAATTACGAAAAAATAATTTTGTTCTATCATTCATTAATTGGTCTTTATTCTCTTTTTTCTCATTCCTTTAATAAATTAATGTTTTGTTTTTCATTTCCAGAAATTATCTAATAACTTGTTTTGAATACGTATGATCATATTACTTTATAAAGCATAATTTTTAAAAAATTCTGTTAAAAATGATAAAAGGTGTATGTTGAAGAAAATATAATTAATTTTTTATTACTATTAAACTTAATAGTTATTAAAGACTATAAATCTAAGGACAAAGTGAATCCAAATGAGCAAGTTATAATTTATGCAAAAACACTTATATTTATAAATTTGTAAGAAAAAAATTAAGTTTTCAATAATTATTATAAATTATAGAATATATAAATGTATATATTGTTTCTATTCAAAATAATATTCTATTAAATAAAACATAAGCAGGTTTAAATCTGTTATATATAATCCAAGGTATATTGCATGCTCGATATATGAAAGTCAATTAATTTTATTAATAAAAAAACTAGGATTAATGGTTGTAACTGAATATCATTCAGAACCTGCAATTAAAATATATTCTAAAAAGTGCATTAGAAATTTATAAAAAATATAAAAATCTTATTTTTTATAAAATATTCTATAACATTGGCTACACTATTTTTCAACTTCATCACACCACTTTAACTTCTATATCTTTATTTTCTAAACTATAAAAAAACGTTTGTGTATTTATGTTATAAAATAAAGGCAAAGTAATGTTCTGAAATTTCATAAGAAATAGAAGAATTATAATATTGAATAAAGGAGAAGAAATAAATATTTAAAAAATAGTGTTAGAATCTATTTTGTGAATTAAATTTGAGTCATGATGGTCTCTCATATCTTTAAATCATTTATATTTCAAATATTGATATAAACTAAATTTTATAGAAATTGTTAAAAATAATTTCTTCCTATGAAGCCAATACATAGAATAGTCAAAAAAACTTTTAGTTAATAATTAATATTAGTCAATATAAGCTGAATTAACTTACAAATATTTCATTACTATTAAAGAATCAAATCGATAAGGCAGGATTAAAAATACTACTAATATTCTATATTAATGCTTTAAAAGCTAATAATACGTTTATAATAATTACGATAGAATTATTTCACTATTTTATAGTTAATACCAGAACATGCATATAAATATTTGAAGGATTATTGAAATTCTGAGTTAGATTATGTAATGTTATTTAATAAATAGTTTCTAAATACTTATATAATTTTTTATCTAAATATAAAATGAGGCAACAAATTTTACATTTATATTTAAAAAATATTCCTTATAGAAAAAGTATATATAAGCAATTGATTAGTTAAAAAACTATTATTATTATATATAAAATATGTATTATACGCTGATTGTTTTTATTAGACTACAAAATGTCATTCTAGCGATAGTAAAAAGTAAATGAAAATTTGGGGCTTGAATATCTGTTGTTTTTTAATGATAATATGTAAGATTTGACAAAAAACTTTGTACACTTTTTTCCAACTTTCAGTAAAGATCATAAACAAAATTAATAATATATTTGTTGATATTGATATAAAAATTATCATTATAAATGTTTTACATATTTAAAACCACAAACCTTAAAAACTATGCACACTTCTTGGCATTTGAATGATCATACGTTCAATATCTGAATAAAATGTAAGAATTTTAACTTTAACATGCTTTATTATTTATAGTTTTAAATATCATATAATAATATAAAATAAATTATAAAAATAATACAAGAACATGTGTGATGCAAAAAAGCATAACAAAAAACAAGAAAAAGAAGTAATGCTTGTATGTAGTTGTTCGATTTTAAAGGTTTAGTTTATGGCTCGAACTACCAATTCAATAGTTCAGTGGATTAGTCTCTCGGCAGGATAACTTCAAAGGAAGTAATAAATAAAAAGGCTGAAAAATATTATGTATTTAGTCAAAACAATGTTTATTATTTTTAAATAATTATAATAATATTGCAATGTTGTGGCTAGAGAAGATTATGCTATTGTAGTAATGAGAGTGTGTCCTTGTATTCTTGATTATTGTAGCTTCCATGGATATGACTGTCTTGAAGTTGAGGTAATGCTGATGTAGTCAATCAATCATGCTTGTGAGGTAGCATGAG